>NW_020799095.1:78515903-78529515 GCF_003259725.1 Athene cunicularia | reverse complement strand
TAGAAAGGCTGATGTCAGCAGTTGATGTTCTCTTTGCACCTGCCCATTTCCTCCTGGTGGGCATCTTCAGGGGTCTTTGGGAGGAAGGCTCGTAGTCTTTCTCACCTTGTGCTTTTCCTCAGAGCGTGCACAGATTCTTTTGACCAATTTCTTGAACAGCAAGAGTGGTTTCAGTCAGCTTACACATTCTATCTTATCTATTAAAAGTACCAGTGTATCAGTTTCTACCGTCCATATATATGGCTATTTATTCATTACAAAGACTAAACTAGTTAGAGCACATCTGTTTTCCAAGGACAAGAAACATATTTTTGCCGAACACAGTAATTCTTGGTAAGTTTCCACAGAAAACTGCTTTGTTTTGATGAACACGGTAGTAAGCTTCCACAGAACAGTCAGGGCAAGCAGGATTATTAAGCAATATTCAGAAATCATTATAAGTTGCTATAAGTAAGTTGCAAACCAGGTGATCATTTCCTTGTGTCATCTCCATTTACCAGTTTGTCCAGAGCTTCCCTCTTCGTGGAGAACCTGTTCCCTAACAGTGACTGAACTGAACTCCGAACACTAAGATCCCTCTGTGGTGAGCTGGGCCCCCAGTACTGGTCACTCTCCCCAGTGATATGTCTATGTGAGATATGATGGAGCTGTCTCCCAGGAAGACTCTGGACCTTCCAGATCGTTGCATGAACACACCGAGCCCTTGGAGTTACCCCCTCTCAGAAATCCCAGCAGCTGAGGAAAAGAAGCTCCCACAAGAGCTCAGTTATCCATGTGCCTCATTAATCTTAACCTATGTGGAAGCGTTTTACGTCTCACCCTGCTTGGCCTTTGCACAGTGGGATGAGGAGCAGAAGAAGAGGTGGCCCAAGTGGGTTAGGACAATCCCTGTGCTGCATCTGTCACACACAAGACCAACTTGCCTGTCCTACACAGCAAAGCCACCAAAACAGGTTGGGTAGTGTGCTGGGTTTGTGTGGTGGGGTTTTGGGTAGCAGGGGGGGAGGCTACAGTGGTGACCCCTGTGAGAAGCTTCTCAGAGTTCCCTCAGCTCCAAATTGGACCTGCCTCTGGCCAAGGCTGAGCGAATTAAAGACAGTGGCTGCACCTCTCTAATAACATATTTAAGAAAGGGAATCCGAGAGAAGGAGTTGGAGTTGTGAAGGAGACACTGATGCAAACACCGAGGTCAGTGGAAGAAAGGAGGAGGAGGAGGGGGAGATGCCCCGAACCAGAGACCCCCTGCAGCCCATGGTGAGAGGTCAGGCTGTGCCCCTGCAGCACATGGAGGTCCCGTGGAGCAGATGCCCACCTGCAGCCGCAGCTGTGCCTGAAGAAGGCCAGGACTCTGAGGGAAGTTCCTGCTGGAGCAATTTGTTGCTGGGAGGACTGCAGCCCACAGGAGGGACCCACGCTGCAGCAGCTCGGGAAGAATGTGAGGAGTCCTCCCCCTGAGGAGGAAGGAGCAGTGCGAATAACCGCAACCCCCATTCCCTGCCCCCCTAGCAGGGAGGAGGTAGAGAAGTCAGGGGGAAGGTGTTTTTAAGATGTGGAAATGTTTCTCACCATCCTACTCTGTTAAGTGTTGTTGTTGTTAATGTATGAATTAAATTGATGTTCTTTTTCCCTTCCCCTTGCAAGTCTGTCTTTTGCTGTAATGTCTGTATTTTAACTGTAATGGGTAAATCATCCCTCTCTGTCCTTATCTCAATTCCTGAGCTTTTTGCTGCATTTCTCCTTTCCATTCTTGAGGGGGAAGGGGTGAGTGAGAGGCTGCCTGGTGCTCACTTGCCTTCTGGGCTCAAACCATGACAGCTGGACAGGAAAAAAGAATGGAATCAGATTAGAGAAAACACAGCTTGCATTAGGTTTGGAAGAATTCGGTGTTAGGAAGTTGGGTAGAGAGACGCAGCATCTTAGAGTGAAGGCTCAGAACTGACCTCACAAATTCTCTTCATGCTTTTCTGCAGATTCACTGTGGAATTTATCATAAACAGCCTAATACCTCTAGACTTTAATGTACTTATCATCAGTACCCTGAAAACAACAATGCTTCTGTACCTCACAAGGATATTAGAGCTGAATATTGGGTGATGAGTCAAAGCTTGAACACTTTTACACTGGATCTCCTGCTTCCCTTATTCCTACATCTGAGTAGAAATGCCCTGCACATAATGACTCTGAAAACACCAAGTAAAACCCACAGGCCACAGTTTTCATCAGCTTTGCACTTCTACAAAGCACTGAGCATACAACTAAAAATAGGGAAGGATCTGTCGTACACCAATTTATCAGTCCAAGAGAGATTTGCAACTCACCTAAAGCCTTCTCAATTGTAGTTTTACCCTTTAAACAAATACACTGAACAGAACTTGTCCAGAGCAGGCTATAAAACATCTTTCTTCTTGTGTAGGCTCTTTCTTGAAGCTTTTCCCTTCAGCTCTACTCAATAGTCTATTATAAGAAACATTTGACTCCTTCCTAGCTGTCATTAGTTCCTCCATTACCATGGCCATATAACCAGAAAGCATATACCTCCAAAACAGGTCTATCTGAATAAGTCTGGTTGTCTGCAGAACCAAGCTATACCTTGAAGTCTGCTGTTGCACTTATCCCAAATTGTTTCCATTCAGGTCTGAAGCCCAAAGTAAAGCAATAGGAAACCAAAGGGATGTGCTGAGTCTAGGGTAGTGAAGGTACCTTGAGGGTTCCTGATATCACCTTCTGGCCAGTCATAGCTGTGCAACAGCTCTTGGTTTTACACCTTTATGAGCTTTTTGGGCATTTAATGACTTCCAGTCAGAAAGTCATTAAAAAAAACCCAACAAAAAATTAAAATCTGCTCAATGAATATTTTGCTCATCAAAATATATCTTTTTTTTTTTTTTTTTCCACTCATTCTTGCAAGAACATACTAGAAGAGGGGAAGAAAATCCTAAATATTTCAAAGGAGTGAAACTTGTTGAAATAATTTCTGATTTCCTGTTTGGAACAAAGTTTACCCAAGACTGAATGAAAACATTTACTTCAGTGGCACCTACTAGGCACCTATGTAGGAGCCTAACTATACAAAACTCCCTATATTAGCAACAGACAGATAAAAGAGAGATGGGTTGGATCATTCCCGGGGTGTGTTTATCTCTTTATACTTATAGCAACCCACTCTAAGGTGACCACGCTTCTAACTTGAGTTTTGCAACTAAGTTTGTCAAATTAGTTTAGATGAATCTGAGCCAGAGTAAGGAAAGATGTCAAGTTCTTTAATATCACCAGATCAGTGCATAGTCAAGAGGCAGGTAGAAATCCATATCAAATGTCTCTGATGTGTGTGTGGTCATGTGGAGCACAGGTTCTACTCCTGGCAATGAGTGTCCTTTTGGTCAAGTGATTTAAAGATGTACCAGTTGTGGAACATGGCAGCATGTAATGGACACAGTTGTTATTTTCTGAGCAGTAAAGATTGCACAAAACTCCTTGATTATGTAGTGAAGAAAATACCCCTTTTTAGGAACGATGTTAGCATAGAGTTTAAATCTAACTTGAAATAAGATGTCAGAATCAAATATAAGCAACAGGGAAAAAAGAAAATACAGAACTTTATCAGTCAATAAGACAACATCTGTTTACCTTGCTAGTGTGTCTCACTGCCTTTTTCTTTTACATTAGGATATGTAGTCTCAAATTGATTATTTAAGTACTGAAAATTTCAATAAAACTAAAAAGACAGGATAACTAGAAGTATACGATACTTTCAATACTGTGGTTGAAGGTATCTTGAAGGGCAGGCCAGGTTTGACCCTCAAGCCATCTTCTAACTGCTGAGTTCTACTCGGTTTGAACCCCCCTAAACGGAGTTTCAGGACACAGCTATAACCTTAACAACTGTGTGTGTGTGCTTAAGGCAGGCACAGCTATGATAAAAGAAATATCCCTAGTGTTCTTTATGGTTAGTTCCTAATGCATTCCACTTTATATGAACTTCAATTCAGAGAGTCACTGGGTGAAGCAGCTCCCAGGGCAAGACATCATTCTTTATTATTGTTTAGCCTATGGGTTCTGTCTAAAAAAACAAACAAAAAAATCTTGTCCTCAGTCTTAAACTATGATTAACTCAGAAAGGCTTTTTATTAACAAACCCATTTTTAGTTTATGGGTCTGACTTGCTTCCGCTGAAGTAACTGCTAAAACCCCCGCTGACTTGAAGCGTGCAGTATCTTGCCCTTCATAGGAATACAAATACCGTCCATTTTCACTGACTCTGTGAAACACCAGCCTTAGTTTCAAAAGAACCAATTTCTCTTTTCTCATTAGAGGGACACATTTACGTGCCCACAAATGAGAAGGTGACTCAGAAGAGTCAGCATGGATTTACCAAATGTAAATGATGCCTGACCAGTCTGGTTGCTTTCTGTGACAAAATTAATGGAGTTGTGGAGGAGGAATGAACAGTGGACTTTATTTACCCTGACTTTAGCAAGATTAAACACACACACAATATTCTTTCACAGTAATCTTTTATCCAAGTTAATATCTTAAAATCTGGATGGGTGAACAAGTAGGCAAAAAATTGGATAATCAGGAACTCTCATCAGGTGCCCAGATGACACCAAGGGACCAGTTAAATGTTTGAGGATAGAGGGACCCAGAGAGGCTGGAGGAATGAGGCCAACAGGAACACCATGCAATTCAACAGGGACAAAAGCTCAGCTCCACACCAGGGAGACAAGACACAGTCTTGTTGGGGAGCAGCTCTGCAGAAAAGACTCTGGGTGCTGTGGCAGACAGCAAGCTGCACATGAGGCAGCAGAGTGCCCTGGCAGTAAAGATGGCCAGCATCATCCTGGGCTGTATGAACAGCAGCATAGCCAGGAGATCACATGAAGGGATTATAGCCCTCATTAGTCCACATCTAGATACTGCTTCTGGTTTTGGTGCCCTCACTCAGTACAAGAAAGGCATCGATAAACTGGAGTGTGTTCAGGGGAGAGCCACCAAAATGGTTGGGAGCTGTAGCACTTGCCCTTTCAGGAGTGGCTGAGGGACCAGGGCTTGGCCACTCTGGGGAAGAGATAGCTTCAGTGAGGGGGATACCTGATAGCAGTCACCCAGTATCTACAGGGGAGTCATCCAGGAAACGAAGCCAGGCTCCTGATGGCAATGCATACTGCAAGGAAGAGAGACGTCAGCCATAAATTTAAATGAGAGGTTCAGACTGCATATAAGGTAAAGCTTTTTCACCGTGAGATCTTTTCCAACCCAAATTAGATCCTGAAATATGGATGCAGAAAAACAAGAGTAGACAAAGCAGGACAGGGGCAACTGCATGTCAAAATAAAGTGCAGTGAAAATGTAACAAAGGCAGCATTTAACAGACATTCTTTAGAAGTCAGGCATATAAGTCTCACCTTCATAGGCCGTATTTCAAAGTTTTGTCTCTTGCACACATGAAAGGCTTCCCCCTCCCAAACCTTCCTTCTTCTATCACCAGGGAAGCACCTTCAACAATCAGAAGATTATAGAGAATTTAGCAGTTGTGATTCTGACACATTGAGTCTTCTTACTGATATGCACAAATCAGTAATTTTACCACAAGCTAAGTCTCTCATTATAGTAGGAACTGTCTTCTCAAATATTTCATGACACAATCCCTTAGTAACTATTCTATGAGATCCCTGCCTAGGACAGCTGGCTAATCAATTAAACACAAAGCTACTATAAGACAAAAAAGCTTTAAGGCATTAGACCTGAACAGTGCTTCCAAACTTTACCTTGTTGAGGTTTGATCTCTGTTAGCCTGATTCACACATGCAAGAGCTAAATTGCTGTCACAGAAGAACCTTGTTTAACTCTTCAGTGCTTGGCTTTGTAACCATAAAACTGTTTTGAATGTAGGAGATACACACAGAGCTGGACTGTGCTGGAGCCAATGAAGGTCCCAAGCCAAAACATGGCTCTGAGCATCTTCTGCTCATGTCTAACTCACACACCGGAGACAGCCAATGCTACTATCAGACTTAATCTAGGAGGGGACTCATGCAGCATCAGGCTTCATAGAATTGCCCTGATTGCTGTCTCTCTTAAAATGCTTTGTTCATACAGAACAGCAATTGCCCTCTTGAAAATGACATGAGAGAGTGCCTCCATGTCTGTCAGAACTGGTAGTTTTCAGAGAGAACAGAAAATTATTCTGTTCTTAGTAAGCATGTCCCATCACGGAAGCAAGATACATGAAAAACACTTTGACAGGCATAGCAACTTATATCTTGCATCTATCTTCATGTTATTGGATCTTTTTTGGTATTAGCTTGTGTTTTCCTTTGATATGCTGAGATGGTTTCATTTTTAGTATTTCAAAAGCTTACTTTTTCTTCTCAAACCACTTCCATATAAAGACTTCTATAAGGAAACACAGTATTCTGTTTACTATATAAACAGATAGCTTTTTAAATTGAAATCATGCTTCTATGTAATGGCTCACCCCAAAAAGCTCTTTCAAGCTCCCACTACACCTTTCATCAATTACTCCCTCAGTATTTCAATTATTCTGTCTTGAAATTATGAACAATAAAACTCTCTTATAAAAGGTAGAATTGCACTTCTAAGGTTTCTTTTTTATGATAACAGCAAGAAAAATACTCTTTTAAAAGTAGAATTGTTCATTTAATTATCTCTGAGATCAGGATATTTTCTGCGTTACATGTTCCAATACTGTTCACTTAGTTGTTCCTTGACTATTTCAGTACCATATCTAGACAAAGCTTTTATAGATGCAGCAAAACCTCAGACATATATACAGCATAAGTGCTAAACAGATGCCAAAGTTTTACAGAGGCCAGGTAGCTGTTGCAAAATAAAAAATAATGGGGGATATCCACACCATACACTTTGAGTAAGTAACATTGGCACAGTTCAGAATCTAAGATCTATGTATTTGGAGAAAAAAGGTAAGTGCCCAGATGGAGTACACAGGTACTCAGAATATTTTAGTTGGAGGCCGATGAAGCCATCTGAATATCCCCACCATGTCACAGAAGTGTTACAAAACACTGCTAATCCCAGGAAGGCCTTTTCTTCCAAGCCATGTCTAGGTTTGAGGATGACCATTCTAGGAAGTAAAGTAATGAAAGTAAATGAATGGCTCACATTCTTTGTCCAACTAATTCACATGTGGAGCTACAAAGTAGAATCTTGTCTACAATTATTTCAAATGAATTAACTGAGGGCTCAATGTATCTTTAGAAACTTGATGGAGAAGCTCTTTTAAAAGTAAATTTTTATTTTTTTTTTTTATCTCCAAACCTCTAAGTACAGGCAAGCAAAATTAAGTAAGAGCAAATTCATTTTCATCTCTCCTATGCAGACATAAGTTGTACACCAACACTGACCTGTTGTTGCCTAAATGCACCAAAACCACGAACTGTGGAAATCCATAACATCAACAGTAGTAATCCAGAGAAAGCTTACAGAAGGAGTGCTAGTCACCTGGCACTATATACCCTTTTAAGGTTGACTGAAATCCTGGGGTATGTTTCAGATCTTCAGAATGTGACTCTTGTCAGCATCATCAGGAAAGGATTTTTAAATTCAGCACTCCAGCCTATGTGAAAAGCCTTTTCTGGGCATGGTCTGTAGACAGTAAGCTGGTTCATGAGCATGCACGTGATCATCAGAATCCAAGGTACTCAGTTTAGCTTTAATAAATCCCACATTTCATTTTAGCAGATGCATATGCATTGCCACTAGTCAGCTAGGGAAGACAAGTGTTTCAGGTCTCCTCTGATATGCTGGGTGTTGGGTCTGATAGCATTTCCCCTTTTAATTACTCACACACCTTCGGTGTAACTACTCCCACTTTCACTAGAATAACTGGAGAGAGAGAGGGGAGGGAGGCCGCTGGGAACTCTAATTCTATTTACTGAACTACTGAAATGAAACTGATAATATGGATTCACTTCCTAACAGAAGACTGTCCACTACAAACTATGGTAAAAGTAGGCATGAAGTCACCATCTAAGAGTACTGATGTGACTTTAAGCTATCTGCAAGCAGCAATACTGTACTATCCTTTCTGCAAATTTATAAAAGACATTCTTTTTCCATCATAGCCAGACTGCTAATCAGTTAAATGTAAGACAAACTTTTACCTTCAACAACTATAAACTTATGGTTCCAGGCATTTCTTCTTTATTGAGAAGACTGTTTTTTAAAATCATGCATGAAAGTATTCAAAAAAATCCCCTGACACTCCGGGCTGTCATTTTCATTCCCAAACATTAAAGAAAACTCAAATTTTGAAGCTTTTCATGATTGGCTAAATATTATGTCAGACTAACCTGAAGAAGCTGAGGAACTTTGTGATAAACATTAACAGATCAAAGGTATCATCAACTGCCTTTAGAAGTGAGGAAAAATAATACAAATTATTCTGCTAGAACTGAAACTTTTTCTTTAGTTAAAAACACTACAGACTGTGCAGTCTTTGATGCCAAAAGCAGAGTTCAGGAAAAATCACTAGTTGCCTTTTATTGTCAAGGTAATCGGTACCTATTGTTTACAGAGTATTTATCAATGCTCCCATTGTATAGTGTACCATCATGAGAGAGAGCAAATACAAAATATAATAGACATAACTAGCAATTCTGAGGGGTTCTGCTGCCACTAGGTAAATAATAGGCTATTACACAACAGCAAAAATAAATGTAATGTATCAAAATCCCTGACTATGCTTAGAAGACTTCACAGCTATAGCAAAAACTCATCATCCAGACCTGACTTGCCCAGAGGTCTAGCTGTGGTGGCAAAGCTATTCTTTCTTCAGTTGGAACACCTCACTACCACTTTGTAGAAGCTACATCATTAACAGCTGCCTTTCACTGGGGTCTGTGCCTCTGCACTTGGGGCCTTGAACATCTCAGGTGGGGCTTCACATCCTCATTCAACTCGGGCATGCTGGCAGAGCTTTATGTTTGAAACATAAAGACATCTGAAGTATGAGGGAAATAAAACCAAAGCTTGTCTATTTCTATGACAAATAGTGTAAATCTGCAGTGATGGATGGCACAGCATCTGAAAGCCAAGGTAGTTCCGTGCTTTAAATTTTGGGTATTGCACGGAGAAAAGACTCTCTCAACACTTTGTGAACAGCTTAAACACTGCAGCCCATGTTATCCTGGGACTGGCACATAGGAGCAACAGGTTTAATTTCCATGAGTTGAGCTGACCAGAAAGGGCTCTGCATTTCAAATGAGCAGCAGTGCTGTCTTCTCCAGGATGCTGTGTGCTGAACATGTTAGCCTCTCACTCACTTCCACTCACTCCCTTCATATATCAAAGCGGGGTGGCAAAGAAAGTAATATTTTTAAAAGACATACCCAACTATTGTCTCAAACATCAAAAGGGAGCACAGAGAATACTAATCTTGTTAAAGTGAGGGTCTTCTTAAAAAAGCTATTAATTTCTCAGCTTGTCATAGACAGCCGTTACAGGAAGGAAGCACTTCTGACACCGAATATTCAAGCAGAACTAAGCTAACCCAATCAATATATCTACCTATATACATATAAAAGAAATCAGGAGCTGTTTCTTTCTCTTGCAGTATCTCAAAAGAAGGGAAACTAGTATGGATCTTTGAAGGCTGTGGTAAAACTTTTTTTCAATACTGTGTAGAGGTAAAAAGGCTGAGCATGTACTTTTTTTTGACCACAGATGAATTGCCTGATTTTAATAAGTGCTAAACACCTGCAGCTTTTATTCAAGTGGAGACTGTGAGGACTGATTTTTGTCAGGAAAAAAAATAGGCTAAATTCCTCTTTCTAAAAGTCTTCAACAATAGATGAGTAATTATCAAAACAGCAGCATATCTGGAATATCAATATGATGAGCTAAAACATTAGCCATTTTTAAGAAGTCACATTCACTTAATCATTGCTCTGTAAGTACATAAAGGGATTACACAAAACCAGAAGTAATTTACCCAATAGATCCACCTCACTGTTTCTATGGCTCCTTAGCTCAAGCAGGGAAGCAGTAAACTGAGGGCATGTGATCATGCTAACATTCCCAATTTCTATGACATTCAAAAGACAAAAATTCCTCCCTCTCACAAAAATTTCCAGACTGTTACATTCTTATACATTATGTAACTGTAGAATTACTCCAGAGTTAGCCATAGCTATGCATTCATACTGGGATATTTGAAAACTTTTTTATTTTTATTTTTTAATCAGAACATCTGAAAGTAAAATGTGGTTCTTTTTTCCTCTATGAGAAACAGATAATTTAAAAAACCTTTCACTTATAAAAAAATATTTCATTAAAATTATAATGAAAATGCATAAAGAAAATGTATTCTCTGGCTTGGGAAAAAAAAAAAAAAAAAGCATTAGAATCTGTAAGTACCTTCAAGTAGCGAGTCTTTCATTATTACACTGAATAATTTACAAATATTGAGACCTATTTCATCTATGGCTTCTTGTCCAGTGATTTCAGTCACTTCATTTGGAAAAATGCCAGGGAGGTAAGATATGTTTTATGGAAAACAGTCTACAGCATACAAGTATTTATAGAGGCTGCCCTCCTAGAATAGTTGGAATCCCAGAAACCTTCAGAATACAGAGAAGAAAGAAAAAAAATCTTGAAAATTAAAATTCTTACTATTTTAGCTTCATCAAGATTGTTAAAGACTGGAGGAAGACATCAAAGAAAAGAAAGGTATCTCAAAGGTGCTAAAAAAATAAACCAGTAGAAAAGTTAGAGAGTCAATATTAAGCTTGTACTTTGAACACGGTAAGTAAGGAATGGTTGAGAGTGCTTCCCTGACATCATGACTGACCCTCCACTTCTAAGAACTGGACAGTCAGGCGGCTTCTTTATCCTATGATCTACTCTGACTCAATGAATAGTTATGGTCTTGGTGCACAAGTTGAGATCTGACCTGTAGGAAGCCAGATCAGATGATCAGAACAGTCTTCAAAAAGCCTATTGCCTGTGAACCTGTGACAACAGTGATTTGCACAACTGAAGGGAGTTTTACTCCAGAATGGACAGAGGATTGGAGTAAATGTCTCCAGAGTCTTAGATCCAGCTAGACAACCATCCAAAGGTGAACTTTAAGTCCTTCTCATTTGGGGAAACATTTTAAGCACATGTTAAATTTCAGCTCTCTTGTTCTCAATGAGATTTAAGTATTGTGATTCAATAGCTCTTTCAGTGTTGTTTTCAGGAGGGATGTTTTCCTAAATTGGGATCTGTAGTGACTAAGTTAATCTTTAAGTATTGTATTGTTAGACTACACTGAGAAGGAATATGCTTGAGTACAAAATTTTCACTATGCAACAGCAGTTGTGTTTCTGGACTTACCTTCCCAGACAAATACCTACACTTCAAGAACAGTTCATGCTTCAAGTCAGGCTTCAAAAACCTTCTTGACACCTAACGTCCCACCTATACCTGAGACCTGATTTTGAAGTAAAGTTTTGTTTTCATAAGTAAGGATATTTAGAAATAAATATATAAAGTGCAATTATAAGAAAGTTCTAAAGGATTTCTAGTGGAAGCGTGGGCATCAGGCCAAGGAAATCAAATCCCCCAAGGCATGGGAATCAGTCCTGGGGAAAGAACTGCCAGCTCAAGGGAAGAACTCTGTTTGCAGGGTTGATCCTGTCACTGGAGCAGCTCTCACACTACAGCAGGAGTCACTGAACACATGCCTGGACCTTGCTCAGCATATCACTGCTTCTGGGGCTGGCTACAGTAAAATCAGAAGACAGAGTCTTGCTTGCAGCCTCTTTGTTATCATCCTAGTCAGATAAACATGCCATGAATAAGTAAGTGAGAATATTCTGTCTTGTAATCATGTCATCATATTACACGTTCATAGCAACAGTGGAAAAATATTGGATGACTAAGTAGTAGTTTTGGAGAAACACTAGGTAATTTAGAGACAATAGCTACTAGGGGGATTTAGTTTATAAAACACAGAGGATTTTATGAACAGGACTGGAAGATCAAACTTATGTGCATTTCAAATAAAAACTATGGGCCTGTCCTTATTATCACATCAGTGGAAATGAAAGAAATTTATTGGTTTCAGTGGACTCACTGAAGTCACCAAACCACCTTGCCAACAGCTACAGAGAAATTAGAGAGGTAACTGAAAAGTTAGGCAACCAAGGCCAGTCATCAACTGGTGTAAATTGACTTGCTTTTGCTTACTGTAATAATGACAAAGGAAGCTGAGGTGTACCAAAGATATCAACAAATATAGTCAAGAAATAAATTCAAGCTCATTCAAAGAGTTGGATCTTTTTTTTTTTTTTTTTTTTACAGAAGTTATTACAGCAGAGCTACGAGTGCACAAATACTGAAGTAAAATGTGCTGTCTGCATGCAATAGAGAACTATTAAAGAGAACTCCGCATCTCACTGTGCACTGGTTTCCAGGCTATTAGTCCTGTGGGTGAGAACTGGAGCTGCAGACTGTTAGATTGTTCTACGTTTAGCAGAAGTATTGCAAGAGGAGGGCAAATACAGTCAACATGGAAGTCTTGAAGTGACTCCTGCACAAATGAATCTGATGAAGGAAGAAAGTATGCAGAGAGTTTCTTCCCACTTCATCCTTAGAAGAAGCAACTGTATATGGGATTTTTTTTTTTTCTGCCTCCTACTGACAGTGCTGTAAAATCCAAATAAAACATCTCTTGTCAAGCTGGGAGAGACAGAATTCCACCTCTCTGTACTGAGTACCACCTGCTACACACACTCTGCATCTAATAGTATTCTGCTAGCAAGGACTGCAGCCACCTGCCTGTCCCCAGCTGGCCACATGCCTTAGGAGTGGGTGTAACCCCACAGTTTTCTCAGACTGTTGATCCCTAGGCCAACTTCCTCGACCGAGCAGCTGCATCTCTATGCTTATCCTGCTCTTCATTTATCCAAAGAAGTGCTTTAAGATTTCTAGAAATACAGAGGAAAACAGGAAAGAGAGAACTTAAATTTATTTACTGTCATGATGCTTGTGGTGCCACATGAAAAACGCATTTTCAGCATTGTAGAGTTGCATTTACAATTCACTGTACCAGCAACATTGTTCACAAATCCCAGTGGAAGTGGGCCAGTAATATCCAACACATTGAGATGAGAATATTTCCCCAAATGTCTTTGACTTTCCAAGGCTACTAGCAGGTTGTTATTTAGAAGTACATGCAAGAGGGCTAATCCACTTAGGTAAAACATCTGTTTATAGGCACAGGGTCAATCCTGTGCATAATCACAATGAAATGCTGTGCTCACTGGAATTTATTATCATATTCTAGAAATAGTTAATGTTAATATGAGCGGGCAAGGGGAACACTAGAGAAAATATTTTCTCATCTGTAATAGCCTCTTAGTGTATACAGTTTCTCTCTTTTTTTTTTTTTTTTTTTCCTAGTGCAGAAAGATTTAGGTCAGGAAATACAGTTCATGGGAATGCACATGCTCTTGGCAGGTTAACATTTGCCTAAAGGGGTCTCTGATGAGGAGAAACAAGGACTTTGGTTTCCACCACAGTCACACTACTAGCATTGGCCTAGATGAACACACACTCAGCATTCAAAGACATGAAACCGAAAGTA
>NW_020799095.1:78469470-78515853 GCF_003259725.1 Athene cunicularia | reverse complement strand
CAAAGTGGTAGTGAGGTGTTCCAACTGAAGAAAGAATAGCTTTGCCACCACAGCTAGACCTCTGGGCAAGTCAGGTCTGGATGATGAGTTTTTGCTATAGCTGTGAAGTCTTCTAAGCATAGTCAGGGATTTTGATACATTACATTTATTTTTGCTGTTGTGTAATAGCCTATTATTTACCTAGTGGCAGCAGAACCCCTCAGAATTGCTAGTTATGTCTATTATATTTTGTATTTGCTCTCTCTCATGATGGTACACTATACAATGGGAGCATTGATAAATACTCTGTAAACAATAGGTACCGATTACCTTGACAATAAAAGGCAACTAGTGATTTTTCCTGAACTCTGCTTTTGGCATCAAAGACTGCACAGTCTGTAGTGTTTTTAACTAAAGAAAAAGTTTCAGTTCTAGCAGAATAATTTGTATTATTTTTCCTCACTTCTAAAGGCAGTTGATGATACCTTTGATCTGTTAATGTTTATCACAAAGTTCCTCAGCTTCTTCAGGTTAGTCTGACATAATATTTAGCCAATCATGAAAAGCTTCAAAATTTGAGTTTTCTTTAATGTTTGGGAATGAAAATGACAGCCCGGAGTGTCAGGGGATTTTTTTGAATACTTTCATGCATGATTTTAAAAAACAGTCTTCTCAATAAAGAAGAAATGCCTGGAACCATAAGTTTATAGTTGTTGAAGGTAAAAGTTTGTCTTACATTTAACTGATTAGCAGTCTGGCTATGATGGAAAAAGAATGTCAGTAGTATTTTAGGGGGAAGGGGGGAGGGAACAGACAAAGACTCCCAAAAAACCGAACAAAACAAAACAAAAACACGTAAGAGATCACCTTGCTTTTAGTTTTGGTTTGGGTTTTTTTAGTGATGTAATAGCCTCTGCTTTAATTACTTGCCTGGTATGGCAAACTTACTGTCTAAGGATTCAACTTCTAAGTAAACAGCTGCTCCTTCAAGAACTTTACCTTCTTGCTCCCTCTAGTGTGCCGAAAAACCATGCACAGTTTTACCTTGCCCTATCCAGAATATTTTTCTATTTCCTTTCCCATCACGTCCAGGCAAAGTGACTTGGTAGGAAAGGACCGAGACTGACTTTATTATGGCAATAATTTGAAAGGTAAACCTTCACCTGGCATGCTGCTACGTAATTCAAATGGCTGTAAGGTCCTTTACATGTCATCTTTTGGAGACGAAGCAATGTTTGGACTTGAGAAATGAAGTACAAATACATGCGTTACTGCAGCTGCTTTTAAGCACACATTTAATTAGACATTTGTGTCATAGACCCAAGTTGTGATCATCAATTAAACTCTCCTATAACCAAAGAAAAATTATGTCTGCATGTTGTATTTAAGTTACTTGTCTGCATCATGGTGCAAATGCATAAAACTAGAGATTATCAGCTTCAAGAAAACAAGTTCCTAAGCTTAAAGGAAAAGCAAACCTCCACTAGCTGTCATCATTAACACTTATAGCTTGCTATAGATGGAGGTATTCCTGAGTAATGAATGCCTGAACTTCTTGATTATATATGAAAAGCAGTACTACTACATTTGCAGAGGATAGCAACCAGCAAATTCGTATTATTCTCCAAACACCACTGCTACTACGTTTGAAATGTTCATCTTCATTTTTAAAAAGAAAAGTTGCAAAGCTCGGATTAAAACATGTATACATCATGAGACACTGGCTGCCTGTCACTCCAATCTACCTAAAACAATGCTGTTCCCAGGCACCTCAGTGGAACAAGTTAAAGTCTGAAATGTCAAGCTAGCAAGACAAGACTGTGTTAATTAACTTCCTGATGAGTAGAAGTACTTACAGTATAAGCATCTGCATAATCTACAGTGGAAAACATTATTCTGTGATCAAAACATGGGCAGAGTGTAGAAAACTGGTACTTGTAGTTTTTCCAGTCTGACTTCTGTCAGCGGCAAGCTGGAAACATCCCCATGGCAGTAAAATGCAAAGGGACCAAATCCTCTTCCGCATCATCACAATCCTCTGGCTACTGTTTAAATTAGAGATGGGGAAGAGCAGAGCCCCTGCTTCTAGTAGTTTTGAAATACATTCTTAAAGCTATTTTGGCTACTCAGAGAAACATATCAGAAAGATATAAACCAAAATATTTTCTTTTTTCTACATCTACAAATTATTGTATCAAGCTTGCCATTGACAGTGATGTTCTTAATATAGAATTATTTCAAGTTCCCGTATCTAATTGAATGTCATATTCTTTAATGATACATCAAGAGGGCAAAATTTTTCACTTGCATACTTCAATTTAAATCTTATTTCCCTTGACCATGATATGTGCCTAAGTCTTGGAAGGCTGAATTAAGCTAACTGCTACACAGAAGGAAAAACTGTAAGATAATGATGAATACCAGAGAAAGTTCTATCTGTGCCTAATGCTGAATCACTGATACAATGATAGATCCTTTTGATACACAGATGTACCTTTTGAGAAATCAACTCAAAACATTTTAAAGGGTTCACATAATGCTCTCTTAATAAACAGGGTCATATTTGTTTCTTTAGAAAATCAATTCAATGTGAATCAAGAAAATGAGTCATCCTTATTTCCTCACAGTCTTTTATGTTTCTGGCTGCTCATAGTTTGGTTTCAGATCAAGGCAAGATAAAAGTGAATTAAAGATTCTTCTAATCTGTTATTCATATCTGACTAAAATACATTTCCTCTTACCTCTTGAATAATATTTCTTTTTTATTGTGTTTTGATAATTGCAAAAAAATGAAGTTTTATTTAAATTTAGTAAACTCCTTATCTGCACTTACAAGGTAAAAACACATAAAATCTCTACACAGATAACTGAACTATAACAATCATGAATATATCTACTACCAAGATAGATGTTTATTCAGACAAATTTGTAAGGTAAAAAAGCATAGAAGTTTCAAAGGGATTAATTTTCAGAGTAATTTTCATTTGGTAGACTAAAAAAAAGAAAAGTAGAGGCTTAACATTGTTTTAAAAGATCTTCTATTTTATTTGAACAACTTCGCAGCCAAAAGTATATTCTTCATTCACTTCTGCTCCCAATCTTCTACTTTCCCACATGGAAAAAAAAAAACAAAAACAAAAACAAAAAAACCCGACAAATCCTACAGAACCTCACACACACACACAAGAAAAAGAAAAGGAAGGGGGAATAACAAACAAAAAAACCCCCAAAAGAATGCCTTGTATTTTACTGGTTTCTTATCAAAGAATAATTGTTATCTGTAAAAGATAACTGACCATGCTTTTCAGTAGGTAAATTTCAATAACAGCAGTCCAGATGACCCTGCTAAAAGAACATATTACAATATATGGGAAGTCCATGTAAGGATTGATCCTTTCCCCAAACCAAATAATAGGGAAAAAAACAGTGTTGCATCCTGAACAGATGAAGTCCTGTCTTTGCAATGCTGCTAGGTAATATAAATGCTTTCCGCTGGAAGAAACTGCATGAAAGAACAGGTTCTTGGTTTCTCCATGCTCAGTGGTCTACTGCCATTGTTTTCAAACATTTCTCTGACTATTTTATGCTTAACAGAAAGGCTTTTCTAGGCAGGTATTGTCCTTGAGATGGCTCTTGCCATCAGACTTTGCCTTCATAATATAATTAAGAATTGGATGGCTACACCCCCTCTGGGCTTCATTAAAGCCAAAGGGCTACATACAAACATACTATTTGCTTTTATGTCACTGTACATTACCATGATCTAAATCAGTGTCTTAACTATCTTATATGCTGCTTAGCAACAGAGGCAGAAACTGCAGCAACTGGATTCACCTGCAGCATTTTGTACATTTCTACAGTTCCTATTCAATACAGAAGGAACAGATTGACCTGAGGACACCAATCAGACTGGTAATCACAGCCCCACATATTCTGGCCTCAGAAGATAGAAACCTTGAACAGAAGAAATTAACTCTGCAGTAGATTTCCCATCTCTGCTCAGGCCCACTGAAAAAGCCTTAAAGCCCGCCCATAACTTTTGAGACAGTTTTTCTCTTTAGGCTCTTGATTTTGCCCATAAGGACCTTTCTGTGAGATATGCAGTTTTCACCACTTCAGTCACATGAAGAAAGGCTAATAGTCAAACTAGCATTTTTTCCCAGCACGTGAAATCAACTAAAACTCTAATTTGTAGAGCTGTCAATGAAAATTAGTTGCCAAAAGCACTCCATAACTTACTACAACTACTGAAGAAGCATGTTCAAACCCTAGCACTTAGATCTGATCAGCCACACAGGCAACGTACATGTGAGTGATAGAGCAAAACCAACTCTGACTCTCACCCTTGAATCTTCAATGTTGGCTCAAATAGTCTCAGAATTTGCTTTCTGTGAATATAATCCATTGTTTGTAAATCGCTGCTCTTGTGAACACAGCTACTACAAAACATTCTTTAATAAATAGACCTTCACATACATTGTTTGGAAATAGTGCAGAAACATCAGTGTTTTCTTTCAGGTCTTCCTGAGCAAGGCGGTTTTCACCTGACACCTACTGATGCACCCTCTGATGGAAGACACGAACTAACTAAGAGCAAGTGTGAGATCTGGTACTGAGCAAAATAGATGAAAGACATTGCCAATGCCTTTGAGCTCTCCAAGAGCAGCAAATTTATTTAGAGAAAATACTCTAACGATTTAGCAGCAGTGAAAAAGAGTAATGATCCACAGAAAAAGTCCCAGGTCTTCAGTATTCCTTACAAAGGCAATTTAGGGGAAGCTTTTCACATTTAAGATCTGGCAGCCAGTATAGTAAGCAAAAGGCAATGCAGCTGTCAAGGGAGACCATTCCCTAAGATGCTGAGGTTATTTCAGCTGTGGTGTATTTAAAGACCTGTGTAACACATAGTATCAAAAAAACATGAAGTGGGGTGCAGCTTGACAGCAGTGAGGTAAAAGACAATGACTGAAAACAGTGATTGATAAAATCCTATTAAAAGAAGAATAATCTTGGGCAAAGTCCTAGTTGAAACCTTGGTGTAGACAAAATCTCATCCTCCCTGAAAAACTGGTGCAGTTTCTTTGCTACATCTATGTATGTGCACTCACAGGTATTTATAAGGAAGCAAGACTCACAGCAAGAAGCTTTCCAATTCTTCCCATAGTCTGTGTCTTGTAGTTAAAAAGAGGGTTCTTTCCACTTTCTAGAGACGTGCCCTTCAGGCACAGAGTAACAACAAATACCTGCTGTCAGACTCCATTCCTGAGTTCAGACACGTAGCTGATGTTTGGTGCTCCTGCTCACCAGAAGCTACAAGGCACAGAAGTCAAAGAAAGTAGAATGCACAGAGGATGGGAAAAATCCAAGCTGAATCAATTCACTGAAAAAGTTCAAAGCCATGGTACTCTCATTCTTTGCCCTGTATAACCTTTCTTTTCTAACACCCTTGTTGAGATTTTGCCTGAGAGAACCCATGTTTTATTGTTTTCATGTAGCTAATTCAGTGAACTGTAATTGCAAATGAATTATTGAGGGCTTGTTAGCATTTGGAGAAATTTAACATTGCCGGTCTTTTGCCCTTTATTCTTTTCCATTACAACTTTTTGTATAATAAAACTGTAGCCTCTAGTTACTTTTTAATAATAGCTGTGCAGTCAGTTCTTTCCCAAACACTGGATCACATTTATTCATCCTCCTAACCCCAAAAGTCATCCTCCTGCCTTCTTATCTGCATCATTAGAAGACAAATTTAAGATTGAGATAAGATGCTGTGTAACATTTAAAATTTATTACATATTAAATTTAACCTAATTGTAAACAGAGCATACACACATGGGAATAAATCCTGTTCAAGATCACATGAGCAGGATCCAAGGAACAGGCTGTGAAGGAAGTGACTAGAAAATTATTTTATATCAACAGGAATATCACAGAATCATAGACTGGTTTGAGTTGGAAGGGACCTTAAAGATCATCTGGTTCCAACCCCCCTGCCATGGCAGGGACACCTTCCACTGGATCAGGTTGCTCAAAGCCCCGTCCAACCTGGCCTGGAACTCTTCCAGGGAGAGGGCAGCCACAGCTTCCCTGGGCAACCTCTTCCAGTGTTGGAAAAGACCTTTAAGATCATCGGGTTCAACCATAAATAATTTCTTCCTTAGATCTAATCTAAATCTACCCTCTCAAAACCATTACCCCTTGTCCTATCACTACACTCCCTGATAAAGAGTCCCTCCCCATCTTTCCTGTAGCCCCCTTTAAGTACTGGAAGGTCACTATAAGGTGTCCCCGGAGCTGCTTTCTCTGGGCTGAACAACTGTAACTCTCTCAGCCTGTCCTGATAAGGGAGGTGCTCCAGACCCCTGATCATCTTCACAGCCCTCCTGTGGACCCACTCAAGAAGGTCCATATCCCTCTTATGTTGGGGGCCCCAGAGCTGGGCACAGTTACTCCAGGTGGGGTCTCACCAAAGCGGAGTAGAGGGGGAGAATCCCCTCCCTTGACCTGCTGGCCACACTTCTCTTTATGCAGCCCAGTATACAGTTGGCTTTCCAGGCTGTGAGTGCACAATGCTGGCTCATAGTCAGTTTTCCATCCACTAATAACCCCAAGTCCTTCTCCACACGGCTGCTCTCAATCCACTCAACATCCAGCCTGTATTTGTGCTTGAGATTGTCTCAACCCATGTGCAGGACCTTCCACTTGACCTTCCTGAACTTCATGAGGTTTGCATGGGCCAAGGTACCTCTGGATGGCATCCCTTCCCTCCAGTATGTCAACTACACTGCACAGCTTGTCATGAAAATGTGTGGGCCTTTTTTTTTCCTGTTATGTCTGCTTGAAGGTTTAAACCAACTTCCAGTTTTGTGGAAGAATAGGCAAAATAAGTTATTTTGCTAAAGTGTTGACAAGTCCTGACTGAACTGTTATGGGTACACATGAATTAAGTTCTCGAGAAAACAAAATTTGACTCTTATTCTTTGCAGGAATGTGTTTGGCAACAAAAAGCAACACAAGAAATGTCAATCAATACATAGGGTCAAGATCTGTCAGATGCTGAAGCAGTCCGATTCCCACTGAAGGCCAGGTCCTGATTATCTTTTGCTTCATGCTTACCTGGGAATACAGAATTTTGTCATCATGACATGTCAGTATTTTATCCCATACTTTCTATTGGGCAATAGGATGTTAAAAATCAAACAGAAAACCAAAGGCCTTGGAAATGAGCAGGATTGTAGGTGACCAACACAATAGCAGCCAAGTTCATATATAGTGAGCAACACTTCAAATGAGAAATAAACTTGGTCTAGCAGTGTTCATATAGATTAACAAGGAGAATAATATTGTCTTATGTCAGGTTTCTCTTCCACTGGCATTAAATATTTCCTTTGTTATCTTATGAAAGTCCTATCCTTCCCAGCCCAAAATATTTTATGTGACCTCTTATTTCTCTGGCTTTAAGAAAGACAACACTATTGGCATGTTACCTCCAAGGTTCTTCCACTTCAATCTTACAGCAATACAAATTCTGTCTCAGAAAACTTTATTCCCTTTTTCCTTTACTTCATTCCTCCTTCCTGTTCCCCTTTCGCTTCATACATAGGCTAGGTTTGAAGAACAGACTGGTGGAGAAGAAACTGTGTCTCATTCTCAAATCCACTGAGCTACACAGTATTTCTCTAGTTCTAAATACAGTGAAACCTGTCTTATGTGACCATTGGACTGTAAAAATCCAGATACTCAGGTTAACTAGCTGTCTCTAAACCAAATAACAAGATTGCATGTGTTTTACTAATCTTGGGGAAAAAAAAAAAAAAAAAAGAAAAGTTTTTCTTAATTTTGCTGCTATCCTCCTTTACAACCTTAGACAAGTGATTTAGTCATTCTGTGCTTACCTTCTTGTTTTGTAAAACTATTTTGACTATATACTGAAAGTTTTTGAAATCATGGATGGTCATGCCTTCAAGGTGACATCAAATAATTGGATTGCAGTTTTCATTGTCCAATCATATCTACCACAATTTGCTTGAAATAAAAATACACTGTTGCATGAAATGTCTCCAATCACCTTCGCCATTTGATTCAGCTAACACTTGCTTCTTTGGCACAAGAGAGTAGATATGAAGGAATTTAAAAATAGATCTGTAAGGCATTATTAGTATATGTTTGCGTTGGAGCTGAAACTAGCTTTGGAAGATTTTTATTTGTTTAACTGCGATACTTGAAGCTCTGCTGTAACATAATAACTATTTCCAATAAAGAGTTCATAATGGGGAAAAGAGATCAAGTTTCTTTGGGCTAGTCTGTTGGTTTCTTCTAAAAGTGAGAAACAGATAGATGAAAAGTCAAAACTGATAACACTTCATCTAGGTTCTAGAAAGTCCTGCAATAATATATACTTCTAATTAAATTTTTTGGATAGTGCTCACTTGTTATAAGTTGGTTTGCATTTCTCATAAAGTGGCTATGGGGCTCAAGATACACACTCATTGACCAGCATTCCTCTGCTCCTTCCATCCTTCAACAATCACAGAATTCCTCTGCTACTTTGATCATTATTTAGCCTGGCATTGGGACAAGCCCACCTTCAAATTCACAAACAATATCACATCATAAATCAAATATGAGTGGCAGAATTATTAAGTTTTGGAAATTTTAAGATGGAAATAATCATGTTTTTCTTACAGTTAGGATGAGTAATAGAAATAGCTTGAATAATTGTCACAACTGTAGAATCAAAAGTGTCCAAATGGCTTAAAGCTAAATCTATCTTTTTCACAATTAGAAACATATAATTATGGACATATTTATTTGCACTTAGATTTAAGGTAGAAGTCTATACGGTATACACATACAAATAACTTTGTAACACAGTTCTCTATTATTTTTTAAAATTTACTTTAAAATATTTTATATATGGAAATACTTAAATTCTTGTATGTTATCCAGTTACTGAACGTCTAGAAAACCTATGTCTAATTGTAAAGCTTGTAAAGACTTACAAATATTCTATAATTCAGCGCATTAACTTTTATTACCCATTCATCTAAAACATGCAGCTAGTAAAAAAGTGACAACTACAATGGGAGCATAGGGTCATCTCAATGACCAGCACATGAACAGTCTCAGTTCTGGACCATCAATAAGCATTTTCAGTGACCAGCTTGCCACTGACAACTGCCACTTCTAATTTTTTAGTTAACTTTGGGAGAGGAAAACAAACCAACAAACAAACAAACAAAACAACCCAGCACTTCAAAACGTTGTACATGACCTTTATTCTCACCTTTCATATACTGAGAATAATCTCTTACCTAGATTCAACGTATTTTGCATTCACATATTGCTAACAGAATTATTCATATTAATAGACTTCTAAGAAAACAAATTCAGGTTCTTCGTATTAGATAATTATCATTAACTACAAAGTACTAGATGACTACCACTCCTCAGCTAGATCATTGCATGCATATTCCATTTGATTCAGAATAAATGTCACACACTCCTTCACTCGAGTTCTCAACTATAATTATTAAAGTCTTAAGAACCAGCTCTGAATAAAATCAAGAAAAATACCCCATAAACGTTCACATTTTGTAGAAGTTGAATTTCACATTCTGCAGAAGTTGAATCATGTTCCAAAAGATTTAAGTCTGAGGGGAGAGTTGAGGTTTGGGAGGGTTCTGGTTATTGCATATTACGGTATGTATATCAGGAATTGAGTGGTGTCAAAATGCTACATGGAATAAACTTTGCAATTTCTCTATTTCAGCACAAGTTAAAGGAAAAAAATTCTGATATTTCTCTTGAATTATATGCATTACACTTAATTATAAACTACCATATATTGCCCCAATATGAGCATGGAAGCACTCCTGTTTGATCTCCTTATACTGCAGTACGTTAGAGGATCCTATTCTTTTCCTGCTGGGTATATCATAGTCAGCTGAATCCCAAGGCACTTTAAATTATCCATGGCATGCACCATCAGCCTAACAGACAGCAAAATTATGCATATATGGGGTCCTATAGCTGGGCTAAATTAGTTGCATATGGAAATCTCACCTATTGACTTAAACATTTGCTTATATAGCTTATATTTCCTTTTTCTCCATTTGGACTTTCCTTTTTTCTCCATTGGACTTTGTGGGGAAGCAGATCTGAACGTCAGCGATTTGATTTGCCTAAGCTAAAGACAGTCATCCACAGCGCATATGCCTCTGATTATGGCTTTTACAGAGCCATTGTGAAAGGAGCCAGAATTTACCCCAACATGTATTTCCATGTAGCAATAGGCATGAGGGCACTGCTGGAACTATATTCACTGTGATACAAAAATTTAATAAAGGAGAAAAAAGCTTTGATTTCTTTCAGTGATCCATATCATTATTCAGCATGAAGAATTTATCTGTTAAAACATTCAGCAGTACCTTTGTCTGTCGATAGCAGCAGGTTGGTGCTTTCTGTGCAAGAATAAGATAGCTGTGATTTCTTCTTTGGACCTGCTGCCCACCTTCATCGGACTTGCAGTGTCAGTTTTATTTGTAATGTAAGTCTCCAACACACTCGGGAAGCATTTCCTTTTTAGTTGTTGTAGGTCTTAGAAAAGCTGTCTGACCTAGTCAGCTCTCAATCACTTAAAGCAAGATTTTTGCACTGCTAGCTTTGATCTCCCTATTCTTTAGAAAGAAAAAAATGAAAGTGCTGACATAAAAAGATTAAATCATATTAAACTGAATCAAAGAAAGTGTCAGCTTTACTACTTACTAGGAAAAGACCAGGAAAGCAATATTCTTACCTAAATTGGGTTTGGACTGATCTAGGAGTTGAGCAGTTCCAGCAAGAGTCAGATTCAACTCCCTAATTTGTAAGATTTCAGACTTCAGTAATTCAAATTTCACAAGGACAAACAAGCTCAGAAGGCACCCAAATCTCTCTGCTGGAAATCGTTTTACACATCTTCCACTACCCTGGGGGAAATTTATCATATTTGGTCGTGACTGATCCAAACCAAAGAAATGCGATCTTTCTTTCAGGACAAAAAACTATACAGGAATTTAATATGTAGCCAGTTTCAAACTATAGTTCATGAGTTTTGCCGTCCTGTCCACTACACCTCCACTGAATTTGTGGTACTTAGATTTAAGGTTCAGACCTACAGTTTATTTTTGCCCACCTCATTCTATAATTGTATGAAAATTAAATTAGGACCTCAAGCAATCTGCTCTATGGTTGGCAGAAGCCCTTCTTTTGACTTAGTGGAATAGTCCCTTGAAAGTATGAAAACCATCTCCCTGGTTTCAATGTTGAGCATTTCAGATATTCAGCTGATTTTCTAATTTTGAGCTGAATTCCAGTTTATCATTCAGGGTGAATGGCAGACTTTCATGGAAAAATTTGCAGTTGAAATAACATGAAGCTTTACTAATAAAAATCTCACAAGAGAAGCTACTGTTTAAAACCAACTGTCTTTGATCCAAAATCCAGGGGTGTTAGAAGAAGAGATATTTCTGTGTGATTTATGAATTTAAGGATTCTTTTATCAGTAACATGAATTACATTTTCTGTCCAGACGCCTTGTTTAGGATTTTTTTTTTTTTTTAAGTATATTAAAAAACCTGAAAAATATTCAAAATACTTTTCCTGGAGCTTACATACTTTAGCAATGAAGTAATTCAAGGAAAGGGAAAATATCTTCTGAGACAGAACCTAAAACACTGGAACTCAATTAGATTTTGACCTTCTTCAGCCATAAAGGATTGGTAGACAGACATTGTTTGCTACTTACCTGAAATAAATTGAGTCTCCTGAGATGCATATGAAGCAATTTAAAAAAAGAAAAACACTGTTAACTGAATTTACTCAACCATCAATCTGAAGTAAATCTTATTTACTGTATTCATCTATTAAACTAATATAATGTTTCACATTTTAATCAGAAAAAATGACATTTAATTAGTGTTACACAGCCAAACCTTGAAAAAGCTTTCCTATCTAAGCATTCAGCTAGGCTACCATTTTTCAGTCTCACCACAGTGAGTCTTGTACGCTTTTATGCTTCCCTTGGTCTAAGCAAGCTGCAGGACTGCTTTATTAATTTAACTCCCTGGCACACTTCCTAAGCAGGAATATGCATTCTTGTCATAATTTCATACAAATGGGACCTTTTGGCTCAGCCTCCTTACAGCCCAAGAACTGGCACAATCCCCTTTCCCAAATCCATCCTCTAAATTTCCTTCTGTACATTTTTTTTAAGGACTTGCATTGGTTGTAAGAGAAGTACAAGTTTATATAGGAAAAAAAAAAAAAAATCAGCAAGCCAATCAATCATGATGTCAGCAATTTACAGATCTAGAGATACCAACAGAAGAAAAATAAACATAAAAGCCCTGTGTGCATCTTTTTGCCATACATTCCCTTCTAATTTTTTCATCTGAGCAAGAGCTCCGGTAATGTTCTCATGCCGAGTAGTTTCAGACTGACTCACAGATGCTTGGCTGTGCTTTGTACATTGTTTCTTCCACCCTAAGATCCTGAAATTAAGCAGGACACTTTAAAGATAGCATACTTCTGCTTCTACCCAAATTTCCTGCATCTGCCTTCTTTTGCTTTCACTTCCACTACTTCTTTCTCACTCTGCTTTGTAAGATTGACCTTTTGTGACCGGGGACCTAAGAAACTTTCCACTCTCAGTCTCATGAAGAAACTAAAGATAACCAGTTTCACCTCAAACACGGGCATGTCGTTGTGCCATGGCATTTCTGCCAAGATGGTGACTGTTGGGGTTAAACGGCTCTTCAGTGTTTTGGGTCTTGAGAAGCATGGCAGAGTTCTGATACTATGCAGCAGACTGTATATACCAAGCCATTCTAATGATAAAGCAGTTTCATAAACTCATTCACACTGATCCATATGTACATGCAGACAAACTCTATAAATCTTCAATTTTTTTTTTTTTTTTCCAGGATTTGATTTCACCTTTATGGAAATAAGCAACCTGAATTCTGATTTTAAAAAAGAATAGTGGGTCAAAACCACATCAACAAATCAAGCCTTAAAGAACAGTCTTCTGAGTCAGCTTACAAAGCCTAAAACACAGATATTTTTTAATATTTAATCATACAGAAGAGAATTAAAGCAGCAGCATTGCAAAATTGTCCATTTAAAATCAAATTCTTCCACCTCAAAGTAGACTGCCCCCTCCCCTGCTCATCCCAGACTTATATTGCAGCAGTTCACTTCTAAGTCACTGGTTCTCCAATTTCAACTATCAGACAACATATTCCACTCAAACTGACATTAGCTGCTTTTCACAGGAGCCCCAAAGACTCCATTTAGAAGAGGCAACAGTTTACTCAAAAACTGTTTCATAACTTTTTCTCTTGCCACAATACAAAAGGAGTTTTTAATCATTAAATGTTCATTTATTTTATGCATGTATAGGCTGAAGTCTGTGACATGGTCTTGTCTGAAGTACCTAGCATCATAATATACATTTATCGAAAAATTGGTTAATCAATGTCAAAATGTTTATCTTCTTTTAACATGCACATTAAGCAGCATTTTCACATTCTTTTGGGAAAAACAACAACAACAAAAAAAAAACACAAAACAAACCAAAAAGAAACCAAATAAAGAGAAAGAGGAAATAGGTCATTAAAAAGATACTTGAGAATTCCTCCAGCAGCAACCTGCAGGCATAAGGGAAAACTCATTGTCAAGTATGATTTATGAATCATGTTAAATTTACTTAAGATAACTGGGAGGCAGACTAGTACACTAATAACATCTTTAACATAAACCCCTGTGGAATATAGTGCAGCCCTTATACAGGAAAAAAAGGCTAATATAGATTGCCACAACACAAAACTGAATTAATACAGAAGTCAAAAGGTTCTCAATTTGTTCTATTAAATACAAATATTGGGTGATAGTATAGCTATTGCTACCATTCAGTGGATTTTTCTTGTCTTTCCATGTAAAAATTAGATATTAAGTATGCATGCAAGAGATTACTATAGTCAAATGAATGTAGAACTACCACAAAAAAACCCCAAAAATCCGCTATGTACTGGGACATTTCAGATTTTTTTTTTTTTTTTTTTTTTTTTCTTTTAACAAAGCTGCATTAATTAGGCCATTTATATTATAACATTCCAGTTAATTAAAAAGCATGACTTTTTGGCAGATTTTTGGTCTGCATGTAACCAGTTTCTTGTTTTACTGAGAACTGCGAGTATTCCTTCTGGCCTACAAATGCAAACTCACCTCTGCTTCTACTATTTGTTTCTCATACATAAATTGTTAACAGCTGTAAAGTTATTGCATGTTAAATGCTCTTATATATACAAAAATACACAGACATATATGCTGCTGAAGCTGTATCCTATTCTAAGCCTACACTGGTGGGTGGTCGTGATGAACAACGGGAGATTCTTGTGAAGAATGCGAGACTCCTTGCTGTTGTGTAGCAAAATTAATGAATACCTGTAAGACATGAAAAAAAGCAGGACTTTGAAAAATAACAGAACTTGAACCAAAACTTTGGAGACACAGCTGATATATTTTTCAGTTGCTTTCCTAAGCTTTTGTGACACACAAATTAATAGAGTATGTTAAGGGAACCCCTCTAGAGATATGTTTGGTAAACTCTAGAAATAAACTCTCCTCACCCCTCTAGGTAACGCAGTGGTTGATGAATTATAAAAATAATGGTAAAATGAGTGACTAACTTATGCATGAAAATTATATTTTATTGTGCACAAGTTAGTGGGAAACAATTGCTTTAATTTGCTTTGAAATGACACACTTAAGGGACTTTAGCCTGCTGTTTCTATCAATAGCCATCACAGATGAGGGTCCAGGTATTTCAAGGTGAAAATATACTTCTCAACACTGCAGAGTGATGATTCAACAACTAATGTGCTTCCTTGATTTTTTTTTTCTTAAACAGATCTTACTACAGAAAGATTTGTTTGCTCCTTAATCACACGACTATTTGACATCAAGGAATGTAGAGGGAAAGATGGCTATTATTTATTCAAATTATCACATACATGTGCAAACAAACTTAGGATGCATCCTGTTATTCAGGAGAACTCTTCTGTTTAAAACTGACAGTCAGGGAGAGGAAACAATGGTAGGTGACTGAGGTGATGAATCACCATGAGAGGAAATAAGCTTGAGTGAACAATGCCTGAATAATCAACAGGCTGAAATTACCTTATATTCAGGCATTTGGTGAATAGATCAAACACTTAATAGATCTGTACAGATCAGAGTACTTCACTAATGATTTGCATGTGGCAAAAAAAGAAATAAGTTCACACCATCTATCATAGAAAATGAATATTTTGACTAGATGTGCCTCTCTCAGTTTATAGAACATATATCAAGAGGTTGCATATGAAGATGCTGTAACACATCACAATCACCCAGAAATCCCATCCTGGCCATCAATCTGTTCTTCCTTTTGCCCAGATAGGATTTCACAGCCTTTAGTAGTGGGATCTATTCTGTCTGCTTGTGCATTTCCACTGTTTTCTAATGTGTAGCGTGATATTCATTGCAGAAGAAAACTCTCAGAGGAAAATGTCCTGTAAGTCTAAGGGTTTTACCGTAATTTACAGAGACTGGGTGAGCCTTTTCAAGGACATTGGTAAGATCCCAAATTTTGGACTGTAGAATTAGCAGTTCACAGTTCTATCTTCTCATCCTGTGCAGATCTAGATGCGTCTAAGCACTGATTTTGTTTGCACACAATACAAATACGTGGCTTACTGGGATGCTTTTACTGTGCTCACCTCCAGTGTAAAAAAAAAAAAAAAAAAAAAGCAGAGTTCATGAAACTACTTTGTAATCTCGTACACTTGGGTAATCCAGAAAGTGATACAGTATTCTACTACATCAATAATTACAATACACAGCATGTTTAGATTAAAAGAAAAAAAAAAAAGAGAGAAAAAAAACAACACCACAAAAAATACCTGCTCTAATGTTGTTTGGCTAATGGAGTAGTGTTTGATTTGGAGAAAAGCTTTATGATTCTCTAGGACTCTGAAGAGCTCTGCTAAGCATCCCTGACTTCGTGGTACGTGGTACTCGAGCAGGTTAAGATGCTGTCCCTTCAAACAAGCAAAAAAAAAAAAAATAAAAACAGGTAAAAGTGAATGCACATTATCACGAAATTACACTTGCTTCTAACCAGTTTGTCTTCAACAGGCTCTCATTGCAGATTAACATGGAAAATATGAGCTTTTAAACAAGAATATATTTTGTCTACATTGGTAGCGCAAAGAAATCTTCATCCTCACAGCACAGATTTTGTGCATGTTCTGAGAAGTGAGAGAGACAGACATGGCAAATGACTGTCTCAAAGCTTATTTGTGTGTTTGTGTGCTTTGAGTCATGGAGTGATGTCAGTAATGCTTCAACCATTCATCAATGACCAACAGTAGCCTTTGTAATTAATCTAAGGACTGTCACCCAAGGAAGCAGGAGTGTATCGAAGGAGGCACCCTCCCACTCACTTGCAGATGTATTGACAAGCTCCTTAGATAAACCTCAAAGAAGTGGACTGAATGAAACCGGGCGTTTCTCATCAAGTGCAAGGACCGCTGATCACAGGCCACTGTATAAGCCTGATACTTTGTGGCTCTATTGTATTGCTGATGACTGAACCTTTGCCATTGAACAGATAAGAGGTGGGCTTCTGCCCCAGAAGCTGGATGATTGCTCAAGAAGCATTAAGTCAGCAAAAACCTGTGGGAAACAGAAGAAAAACTAAAGGTGGGCAGATACGCTAATCGGTTGATAAAACAAACTTAAAAGGCGACAGAGAACTTCGCTTGGTGTGCACCCACCACCAAAGAACTGAAGACTGAGGACCAATGGGATGTCGCTGGATCCATGGTGGTGACTATTCTTGCAGTCCTATCCCTCATCCTTGATTTATTTCTGCCTTTTCTTTCCATTCTGTCCTATTCACTACCCCTCTTCACTTTTAATGATAAAAAACTGGTTTGGGTGTATGGCATTTTAACTCGTTTGTGTCTTAATCTTGCTCTTGGGATCGTATTGAAACCTCCCCTGACATTGGATGGGGACAAGATGACATTTTGTAAATCTCAAAAAAGATATATATATAGGACAATTTTATGCTATAGGATTTTAACTCTTACAATGCAGTCTGGGAAAAGGCTGAAAGAACACACACGCATACAAATATATACACAAATTGGTTTGTATCTAAAAGTAGTCATAGTTTTACATGATTCTTTTCCTAAACATGGGTAAAGTAAAAAAAAAAAAAAAAAAAAAAAAAAAAAAAAAAAAGAGGGTTTGAGGGTTTTTCTTGGAATGTAATTAGTATAGGTATTTTGTAAGGCTTCATATCAAATAAAAGAATCTCGGTAAAGACCGAGACTTATCATCTCCGGATCTTATCGGAAAGCAATCAAAGCAAATACTCTCAGTGACTACCTTTCACTCCTATTCCAGGTGAACAAAACAGTGAGTTCAACTTCATCAACAATAAAAGCAAAAGGAAATTTTCACTCAGAGAAAGAGCCTGTTTACCTACATTGCCTAAATGACTATTTGGAGTTGATTTAATAAATACTACAAGTCAGATTTTTAAAAATTGCTTAATAAGAAAATAAAAGAGATGCTCATATATACTTTTTCCAAAAAGATCAATATATCCAAATGCGTATATGTTATTCTTACCAGCCCACACTTAGTCTTGCCATAGAACAAATATTATGATGAGAAGTTTTAGCTGTACCTTAAACTGTGTTCCAGGAAAATGCAGTTGTAGACAGTCCAAAATCATTCTTCGATAGCTTATTTCTTTACTAAGCCAAACCTTGACAAAATAGCCATCTCCAAACCTGAGAATGACACACAAAAACATAAATCCACTTGTCTACACTATGAAGACAGGAAGAACATTTTCTTCAATTGATTTTCCTATGCTTATGTCAAATGATATCAGGTATGACTGCTGTGATTTTAGTATTATACTATTGAACAATAGAATTTCAATGAGAAAACTGCTAAATTAATGATAAGAAACAGAAATTAAAAAATTGTCTGTTATGCCTATGTTTTAATTACTACAGGATATTTCACTGTCCAATGTACCTGCACTTACGTTAACTAAACTGTGCTTTAATTGCTGTATTGCTTGGAATGGTTGGCAAAAAAACTGTGAAGATTATCAATCACAAATACAGAAGAAAATAAAAATCCTTTAAGGATAAAAAAAATGGGCATATAGCATTATTTTTTCAAATCTATTAACAAAGCTGCATATTCATATTTCAGCAATGTGAGTACAACTCTGTTTTACAGATACACAAAGGCAAGTACAGGGATATTTAGGGAAATGGCAAAGTTAATTGATTTTCTTGAGCTCTATGGCCACACAATCTGTCTCAGGATAATTTAGGAAGTGAACTTTTATTTCTCAACATACATGTGATAAAAGTTAAATACAGGCAATCTAACCAAGATTTTTATTAAATGTACTGACTGCTGATATTTAGTTGGGGAAATTGCAATAAACCCATAAACACTGAAATGGCATCCATATTCTTATATGCATTGCTCAGACAATGGAAGTTATGTTGCACCAGTTCCTAGAGCAAGGTGAAAGGGCAGAGCTCAGCAGAGAGCTGGTGCAACAAAATTCTGCTGCTGTGCCCCTGCCCTCCTAGGTATCCTTCGCAGCTACACGTCCTCCCTTTAGGTTCACCTTCTTGGTTAATCGCAAAGGAGAAAAGAGGAGCTGGAGTTAAGTCAGAACTTTCCCCTTCCCTGCTGTTCCCTGTTTCCAGTGAACAATGGAAAGGCAGCATTGGTAGAAGGACAGAGAGCTTGGACTGCACTGCCCACATTCCCCCAGAAACCTGCCACTTCCCCCACCTTCCCACTGCCCACCACTCCTTCATCCTCCACTCCAGTATTACTTCCTTCTCTTCATTCTCCAGCTTCACAATTCCTCATCAACAAATCCTTTACTCTAGTTCTCTGGTTTCTAGTGACTACCCTTGGTATTACTCCCTCATGCCAATACCCTTCTCTCCCATATCTTTTATCTGTAAACCTTGTGATTCAGGGTAGCACCTGGGTTAATTGGAACTGACAGGTGTGAGGCACACTTTCATGTGATCAAAGCAGCATTATATATCACAGTACACTCTATGATGCTGCCCTTTTCCTATATAGAAAAAAAAATCTATATAATATCAATCAAAACATAATAAAAAATAAAGGATTATTCTGAGACATATGTCCAGTTTAACCACTGTTTGAGAGACTCCTGGAAAATATTTCACATGAAGCACTGCATATTCCTCATCTGTAATATGTGTATAGCAACATAAGGTCTTTAATTTTTATTTTGTGTTGTATCAGAACCACTGTTGGTATAAAGAAATAAAGTCTTCAATGATTTCAGATCAGGGGCAAGATTCCACAATGAAAAATTCTAAGTTGCAGATTTCATTCTATTAAGAGTTTCACATGAATTCGAAATATAATTTCCAAGGATCTTTCCAGACAAGAATCTTATTTCTTGGTGTAGAATGAAACCATAGTTGCTATACTTTAGGTATGACAGTGGCAGCATGTGCATAAAAAGTTGCACTGTGTGAAAAGCTCCTTTACAAATAAATATTGTAGGGGTTTTTTTTTGTCTTTGGTTGGGTTCTTTATTTTTTATTGATGTCAAATGCAACCACTGAACTAATTGAAACAGAGTAAGAAGAAACATTCCCGATGCAGTGTCCTGTTTATTGGCTCCTGAAAGACATTATATGAATTAAATCCTATTGGGTCCAAGCTGCAGGGTACTAAATATTCACTGGGCAGTGTGACCTGACAGACGAACAGTGCTGTTACAAACAAGGAGATCCAGAATAAGGTGGAATCCAAAGCAGTGGGTAGCTGCTTTGCCTTCCAATGATTTACTAACACATAATAGACCTGTAATTAAATGTTTTAAATGCATAGCATCATCCCTGAAAAAATACATGTGACAGTAAAAAAAGGTGTTGGAAAGATGGATATAGTTACCAATGGTGTTCAATTTAGCTGACAGCTAATTTGAGGTAACATTTTACAAGAGATCATTGATTCTGATCATTTTTTTGGCATCTCTATAAAGTCACCATTGAATTACAGTTTGAAAAATGCTGGTTTATGAGATGTTCAACAGTCTCGTAAAATGGAATTGTTGTATACAATGAAGTTTTGAAAGAAGATTAATCAAAATTCTGATCAGCAAAGGCAGATAAGTCTGTGCAACTTTACTTTCTTCAGCATGTACAAACAAAAAGCTTTAAAAGATTTTTTTTTTTCTTTTGGCTAGTCCAATTATGATGCTTCTGTACCTTGATTTTGTAATTCAGTTTAGTACAAGAGCTCCCCATATAGAGTAAGCTGACCAGCAATAAACATTTCCCCCCGCTATAATCAGCAAGCTGCTTTCAGTAGCAAACTGAGGCAATGGAAATTGAGTTGACCATTTTTTTCACTCTGTTTTCCTCTCTGATTCAGACAATATAATTAATTCAGAAACACAAAGTGAAATTACAGAGAAAAGCACAATCTGGTTTGATTAGCACTGTTAGGATCAAACCTTTAGCACCTGATAGTTCAAGACCTAAAGAGGGAAACATTATCATTAAAATGGCATAAGTTGAGCCAGCACACCTGTTCAGCAGCCATCTGCTGCAAAAGAATCACCATCTCTTCGAACGTATTCAACAAAGATATTTACCACTGCTAATTCCTACCACTTACTTTAACACCTGCATTTTTATTTGTGTATACACACACATAGAAACATATTCTGACAAAAAAAAAAAAAAAAATCCTATCTATGCTTCCTCCTCTCCCTCAGTCAAAGTAGTTGTTCGTGCTTCACTTTCACCTAATTAGCAGTTCTGGAAGTATTACTTATTGAGTACTTTACCTACTAAAATGCTACCATGAGACTGAAATGAAAATATAAATTCCCAGACTGATTGTAAACTAATTAATCAAAGTATTAACAACAGCATCAGCTGCAGAAGCATGAGCTTAGCAAGGACTACAAAATGCATACAAGATCTCCATACCATAATTACACAGGTCCTCAAAATAGCTGAGCAGCTCAAATAAAAAGGGAACAAAAGGAATATAAAATGGCAACAAGGAATGGAACAATTTCCATATCAGGAATTACTAAATAGTCTAAAACTTTTCAGCACTGAAGAAAGATGCTAAGGTGGTAGAAAGGTGTTTTTACAGAGCCCAGATTATGACTGGCCTAAGGAATGTAGAATAACTACAGAATGATTCTTCACTCTCCTATGTTTCTTATGCAAAACCAGAGGAGATTGAATTAAATTATAGGGAAGGCAATGCAAAATCAGTAAGAGGAAGTAATTTTCCTTACAGTACATAAGGAAACTGTACATCTCATTGACACAGGATGTGCTGGATGCCAGAACATGACATGAGTTGAATAAAAAATCAGAGAAATTCATGGGGATAGGCGGAAAAAAAACACTAAGGCCACCACCTCTGGTTTAGAAAACCTCTAAGCAACAAATGGCTGAAAGGTGGTTGAGTAATGTGGAAAAATAACTTCATGTGCTTATCTTGTTCCTGTACTTTTCCTTCCTGGCCACTGTCAGAGAGAGGATTACTGTGCTCGATGGGTCTTTGATCTGACCTCACGGTTATTTCAGTATAAACATCACAAAGAGGAGGTCAGCCAGGGCTAATCACCCAAATGGTTCCTCAGTTCCCAGAAGTGTTTTGCAGACCGTGATACAGTTCCACAGCCACACTGTCAGCAGTGCAAACACGGATCAATCATATAAAACCACTTCAGCTATGTGTCTATACAAGCTGCAGTCACACACTGGAATAAAGTGTAGCCAGATCTGTACTGATGAGGGAGTCTCCCTGGCTGCTTTCCTGGTGCTCTTTTTAGTCTTGCAATGAGAATAGAAGTGGATTTAGTTTGCCCAAAGGCTGAAAATTCTCATCTGTATTTTCATTTAAAATTCTGGGGAGTTTTGTTGTCCGCAGATGAGCAAAACCAAACCTAGAAACCACTATTTCAACTTTACAGCAGTGTCCAAAATGAGTTCGATGAATCTCACTCTTCCTAAAGTCCATTTACGATCGCTTCTCTCCCCCAATCAAAATCGCCGATTGTAACCACAGGAAATCAACATGTCCCTATTTCCTAGACCTTGATGAATAAGAAAAGCATCTAATCACCCATATGTTGTTGTTTTTTGTTGGTTTTTTTTTTCCACTAATCAAAGATTACATTTCTTGGAGAATGTTTTGTTGTGTATACACAGCAAAAAATTACAGCTCCCATAAAGTTTACTGGTGGAAATATAATGTGCATACTTTATGTATGTGCTAAGTCTGATAGATCAAAAGATTACTTCAAAATGACATAACTGGATAACAAAATAAAAAATAATAAAAAGAACATTGGCACAATGTCTGCAAGGAACTGCATCTTTTAGAATATATGTCATCAATCAAAGGGGGGGAATAATTTGTTACTGTGCTGCTTGCCCTTCTGCTTTGGTTTACATTCATTTGCAGACAGATACGGTTCTGCTTTCCCTGAGTAGGCCTCATCTAGACAAGCTAGCTTAGTTCTTCCACTATGATTGCTGAAGCATGGGACACAGGTCCAGGTCATTCTCCTCACAGCCCTAGACACAGAACAGTTTACAAAGAGAAAAAAACTGGAACAACGTTGAAAACAAAACTCTTCAAAAAACATTGAAAAAAGAAACAAAAATTGAAATAAAATTATGAACACAAATACATCAGAGTTTGATAATATTAAATCACACAATAAATTTAATTATTTCATCTATTAATTGACATCTATTAATTAGACAATATCTAAGAAGGAAAAAGTTATTAAATTTGATATAGTTGCTTTGTTGTTTAAAAAATGCTGTAGTCAAACGCAAATATATTGACACTTTTTAAATGTGAATTCCTGCAATTATTCAGAACAACCTCAGTGTTGCTGAACAGTTAAACTTCATTAGATGCAAACAGACAGACATAACAATTAATTATACAATCTGTCTTCCATATACTATTCATTGATTTTGTTTCACCCTTCTTTAATTGATTATGATTTTTCCACAGTAACGATAGAAAGATGAAAACAGTTATTAAAACAATGAATAACACTTGTTCAAGTATATTATACATGCATGATTTGTTCACACTCACTCCAGGCTTTCATATCAAGATATTTAAAGTTAATTTTTATATTCAATAATATCATTGCCATAACAGTGACAGCCTCAGGTTATGAGCAATGCAGGGTACAACTTTACCTTGGTCTCTGAATGTAAGCATTTAAGTGTCAGGCATGTTTTCCAAATACGTGGTAAAACCCTCAGAAAATCTTGTAAATTGTTTATACATGTGCACACACAAATCTATCTGTATATGAGCTTGTATGTCTGCACACATATGCAAGTGCAGAGATCTGTTATTCTTGAATTACTTACATTCCCAGAGAAACAGGAACAGCAGCACTAATTCTGTGCAAGGCTGATGGCACAGCCTACAAAGAAACAAAACTGTTTCCTCAAAGTACCTTCTGGGCCTCAACAGTGAAAAAAGCATGAAGTAACATTATCATTGTATTGCTATCACTGTTTTCTGGTGTAGTATTTTTTTAAGTGAGTTTTGAAAAAGATACTCATCAGGGTATTACACACTGAAATGTCTATTGAAAGGACCTTATTAACACTTCAAGGCCAAATCCTCAAGTTAGAAATTGCTAGATTGGAGACCAGCTGTGAAATTAAAATTTAAACCACTGGTATATTTATGTAATATGCTTCAATTACATCATCACATAGCATCTCTTCATGAAATCCCTATCATGAATGTCTTACAAGATACACTGGAGGAATATGCTCAGACAAGTGGCTTAATTTAGTGCTACATCTATAAAATGTTGCAAATAAGATAGCAGACTGAAAGGAAAGGGAAGAAAGTGCTTCACAGTTCTTGTACAACTCTGGGGAACTGATTCCTACCCTTCCACCCCTGTACACTTGTGTGATTTGTGGTAACTCAGACCACATTTTTCACTACTGCTCTCCTGTCTTGTTAAGGGCCCACCTTGAAACCTAGAGCTCCAGTTTGAAGAAGGAATTCATAGTACTTTCAAAACCAGCCACAGCTACAGCTGAAGTTAACAGGCATTGTACTTTGAATGCAGCGTTAAACAAACTGAAAATATTTAGCTATAAACTGCTCATATTGACTACCCAAACCCTTTTAACTTTAGTGTCATCCTTCAGTTAGTCCTCTATAAAATGGGAATAATTATTTCAAATGCAGTTTTCCCAGAAGCATTGTGGAAAATATAGATGTTGGTATTTATGGTGCTCTGCTCCAATGAATGCTGATAACACTATAAAGACAGGTTTGAAAAAAGTCTAGTAAAAAAAAAATACGCAGATCACATACTAGGTAAAGAGAAGAATACGAAATTTTGATTAGCTGCTGCTTATTGAATGAGCAGGTACACAGATATAATGCAGTACCCTGTAGAAAACGTAGTATAAAATGACTAAAAAATGCATTGTAATGCACATGCACAGTAGAGCTGAAATGTTGCACAAAGTTTTATGAGCGCAAAGATATTGCTCATGTCTGAACTCTCAGTCTGTGTGTAAGAACTCTTTTTTTCAAGTTTTCCCCTGGGAAGATAAACTAATAGCTATATTACATGAATACACGTCCAATGTCTTAATACATTTTTCATGTACAAAAGGAATTTGTTTTCTAGTCAACAGGAATAAAATTATATTAATCTCTATGTTTTATGACATGTAAAAAACTCACTGCTAGTATATCTGTTAGTATGATAAGAGTTTCCACTGAAGGCTGAAATATTGATGAGATCTTTAAACTTAATCCTCTCTTTTCCATTTAAGAAATCTACATGTGTGCATTTGAGACAAGCAATAAAATATTCTCCATCAACATTTAAAAAAAAAAAAAAAAAAAAAAAAAAAAACATTTTCCATTCTAACTCTGCTATAACAAATGGATTAATTGCTGGGTAATTTAATCAGATGGCTTACTGATAAAATTTGAGCAAAGACTTGATGTTTGTCCAGTGCTTGAAAAATTGGTATGGGTTTTTCAGCTATGAGAAGTCTGTCCAGATGGCCTTAGAATGAATGATAGTATTCAAAATGTTGTTCCCAGAGGATTGGCCAGCTGTATCTAACATGGAAATGCTTCTGTGAATTTTTAAAAAAACATTAAGTATAATGGGGAATACTGGAGAGAACATTTAAATGTAATTCATTCACAATTTAGAGTAATTGACTCAGTTGGCAGGAGTCATCCAAAATTAGGTTTTAACGGGCACAACTGCTCACACATCTATCTCATACAAACTACATCTAAAGCTAAGATGCTAACTTTTTGGAAATTGCCCTTCAGTTCGTTCTTTCTACCTAACACCTTTCTTGGCCCTTCAGAAATTTTCCACCTGCAGCAAAAGGCCTTTCTAAAGAAGTCAAACAATTATTATTTTAGTGAGAAACATTTGAGGGTACTTTAAGTCTGTTTAAACATACATAAATATAGTCAGGGCTCAACAATTGGGAACAGAAACCCAAACACCTACACTTGCAGTGAGAAGATATTTTTGGATGAGCATTTTGTAACGGGCTTGCACAAGAGCTGGAAAAATGAATCAAGTCTCATACATTAGAAGCAGCATCACTTTTATACCCCTGTGAAGCTTTTATGTTTCACATTATAATCTTCCTGGAGCTCACCCATACCCTTCATAGCAGAATTTTGTACTGCCATCTGACAAAGCTGTATTCAGTCCAAGATTATGGTCTTTCACATCTGCCAAGGGCTGAAAGTGTAGTGAGAGAGAGCTAAATCCTTGAAATTTCCCACCACAGCAAAGAAGCAAATTTAAAAGGGCCCCAAGGAAGACCCATTAGGCCTTCATCACACATCTATCAAAAAGGTGGTCATAATCTAGACTTTACAGGCTGGAATGGTACTAAAGGAGAAGCAAATAAAATAGTTCTGAGAATTTCCATCAAGACAGACAGAATCACCAAGAAGCAAAGAAAAAAAAAATGTCATTTTAGTGGACATAGCTACATTTACAAGAAGAAAAAGATTATTGAAACATGTTCGTGTAATCACATGTAGTAATCACATGTTAGTGTAATCACTTTAGGAGGAGCAACCTTTTGCTCTATATGGCAGTGAGAATGATAGGTTTATTAAATCTTGGGGAGGGAAAGAAAATGGAAAGGAAGGATTAACTGAATACTTTTTCAAGTCCTGGAAATTCTTCAGGATGTTCATAAGTGTAATGGAAAGTGAGAAAATGAAAAAAAATAGAATCATTTAAAGCTTAATTATTTCAGTGGTTTTCTTTGGAATAATAAGTAAAAGAATGATGCTTCTCTTCTTTCCCATCTCATATACATGCAGAAGTCCTCCATAAGGTACATGGTAGAGTATATGGAAAATGTCTTCAAACAAGTTTGGAACATGAGCTAAGCAGAGGTACTCGGTTTCTTAATCTCTTAACAATGACTTTATTTACTGGGTGTGTGATAGCCTGGGGTTTATGATGGCGCACTATATTGGCAAGTATTGGAGTGAAGTTTGGAAGCTAGAGTAAGCAACAAAATAACAGGAGTACAGAGACAGTCTGTCTTGTCCTCAGCTCTTATCAAAAGTTTGCCAAAGAAAGCATTGGAATATTTTTACTGTATGTGCATATACAAGGTTTTAAGACTGTGCTCTCTACAGTGGCTTTGCTCCCAGAAGCCAAGAAAATTAATTAAGAAGTCAGAGCAAATTCAAACAACTGCATAACTTTGATTAAGCTAGTGACTATTTTTTCCTAATAAAGATTCTAAAGTTTTAGAAAAGCTCAAAAGGTTCCTGAGTAAAAAATGTGGAAAACTGGAGACTAAATCAATCAGTAAGCTAGGAGTTAAAAGGATTTCAGTCCTGCCTTAAATGAAAAATCTTAGTGCAGCTTCAGCTACAATTTCTATGAAAGCCTCAGCAATACTGGTATCCAGTGCACATAGTATCCCATATGAATGTCACTGATATAGAATAATAACTGATAAATATATAGAATAATTACTGATAAAGAACTGTCATGGTAATACAAGGAACACAAACCTGCTGAACATAGAGAAGGTATGGGGTTTTTAACGTTTAAAAAGAGGCACTCATACAGCTTTGATTCTTGAATGGCTGATCTGTGAATGTCTTGGTATTTTCAGAATTAATTTGAAGATATTTCCAGCGTATCATATAGTTTATTATACGACATCAATCTGTTTACTGTAATCTGAAAGAGGTGTATCTACAGAGACAGTACAGCAAATTGAGAAATAACTGTCCTATTTATATTAATATGGTGCATACTTATGAGTATGGTTATGATATCTTTCTTCCTAAATTGGATGAAAAGATGCTGCTAAAAGAAACATTGGGAGTGGCAAAACAGTGACAAAATCACTGAGAAGATAAAGGTGAAGCTAGCCTTTGTGGATTGTCTGATTTTGCCCTCTCAAGGTCAAGCTGAGAAGACAGACACATACACTCACTCCAGGGGATCTGAAACACAAAAAGGAGAGACCCACATTTATCCCAACTAACTTCATGCAGTCAACTGAAATGTCTAAATAATACAATTTTTCCTTATGTGGGGACACACTGTGTTGTCCTCTACAGACATCTGTGTCTCTTAACTACAAAAGGAATAAAGGATGTCTGTGTTCCTGCTAAAGTAATTCAGCTAGTGGGACAACAGCTGTGCTGTGAAATTTGGGAATAAGACACAGGATAGAAAAGTGCTAGATACAAAAGAAGCATAAATTGCTGGAGTGATTGACTTCCCATGTCTCCAGAAACTGAGGCAACTGCTTTCTGAAAGCTGTGCAAACTTGAAAAGAAGGCTATGATCGCATAAAACAATCAGAAATATAGATGTAGACCTCAACTTTTTCACCATCCCATTTGTAAGGTCTCTAGATGATTTGTCTTGATGTAAAAAACCTTGGAAGAAAGAATGCTTATGAAAGTCAATGGAAAGCAGGCCCATCACACTAATGTAACTGTAAAACAAACCCAAAGGGAAGGACAGAAAGCCAAAATATTTCTGTAGAGCTTGTTTACATTGTCAAATGTATCTGCACTTAAGAGTGTTAAATGTAGAGCTAGTACAAAGCAGTGTAGCTTTGCTGCTTGTAAATGAGCTGTAACACTTTACACAGCTGATTGTCTGAGCGTCAAAAATTCTACTTATTTCTGAATATAAATGTTCTAGCTATAAGTAGCAGCAACTTTCCCATCAGCTTCTGAACCTGTTTCCTTTATAGTGGTTTGATCTCATCTTCTAAATAAACATCCTCATTAACAGGTATTAAGCAGATATGTTCAAGCAGAAGAGAGGCTCATGCACACCAGAAAAAGGATGCAGAAAACATGGCATAAATATCTGTAATTGCCAGGAAAAGGATGCAGAAAACATGGCGTAAATATCTGTAATTGCCAGTGAATTTGCTAGGAAGCAGAGATGGTTCAAAATACAATCTTACTGGCTGCTGACCTGTTACAAGAAATCCTCACAAGGAACCAAAGTGTATTTCATGTCAACACATTGAATTCTTACAATGTATTTCTCAGGTTGAGTGCAGAAGTGCTTTATTTTAGATACAGATCTGTTCTCTTTCAATTACCACTGCAGACTACAAAGCATTTTAGCAATGCCATAAGTCAATTTAGCTTGCTAAGATATCTTAATTGGCCCTTTTTTTAACTTCAGTGATGGCAGGAAAAGAAAGATGTGCTTAGCAGTCATAAGTATTTATGCCTTGGCATTATTAAAGTGTCTAGCCAGCTCTTAGATTGAATGTAGCTGCAGAAGGTTTGATGTTGACATATAATACCTGTTTTTAATGTGCTGGGGAGAACCAAGACACTTGAAACTTCCATTGACCATAATAGCAAGCCGTGTACAGAGGGCTTCACATTCTTCCATACTACAAAATAAAATGGAGGGGGAAAAAATATTAAAAGAATAATAGTGAAAGCAAAGAACATTATTTATACCTAACTTTAATTAAAGTGCAAGGAATTTGGACAGCTGCAAAAATGAGTACACAAAACCTTTGACTTTAAAGGCAACTGTTCAAATTGTAACCTTAGTCAGTACATACCAAAAGTTATTACCACTTGACAGCTATAAGAGAGCCCTAAAATGGAATGGGTTTAGTCCAGAACTAATTGGACAATTCTGGTCACAATACAAAGGTTTTATTACCACAGGCAAATAAATACCTGATAAGCAGTCTCAAAAATGCCACTGAGTGAGAGCCATGAGCTCTGTTATTCTCTGTAATACCTGTTTGTGCTCATTCTGAGCTAAAGGATAGAGGTAGAAGAATGAAATAAGCTTGTTCTGCTTGCCTCCTGCACAGTACCTACCCTTAAAAGGTAGTTAGATGTGGGAATGAAGCAAACCTTTAGTCTGATTGAAGGATAGAAGAGGATGCAAAACACTATAATCCAAACAGAATTTGGGACATGGAAATGCAGCTGAGTAGAAAAGCAGGATTCTGTTAGATGTGACTGCTTCAGATTATAAATAACAACTTGATTTCTAAAGCTTAGGGCAGATGGGCTGTCATTCTGCATATTATAATAGAATTGTGTGACCAGTTCTTCCAAGGCATCATTTTATACATAGGACATCAGTCAGGACATATCTATCATCTCAAAAAGGAGTCGAAGTTGTTTGATGTTCCTGCAATTCACTGCATGTACTCCCCAACCCTTCTGAAATAGCTAAACAAGAGTTGTTTTGTGTGCCTCAGCCATGTGTCAGTCCAATTAAAGTGCTTTTACTGAACAAGCATGGCAATTAAGTACCCTCCAAGGAACAATTTCCTTAAAATAGGACAGGGATACGGTGAGAACAAGTAAACCACTCTGAGAGAGATGGGGAGAGGGCAGGCTAACACATCTTCCCACAAGTCAGGAAAGTTAGATGAGTCTCTTTGGGGTGTGGTAACTCCTAATGGTCCCCTTGGCATAACACCCCCCAGCTGTAGCAAAATAATACAGATTTAGGCCTTTATGGACAGTTAATACAACCTCACTACTCCCCATCTCAAAACAGAAGTTAAGCATTATGTCTGTAAATTAAGTAAATAGACCTCAAACCCTAATTTTTACACAGGAAACCATCTCTATACCTCATGCAGTTATTTGCTGGTATGCATGAAGATTCACTTCAGAAGAAAAATTCCTTTATTTATACAAGTAGCCTTTGAAAGAATCTCAAATAAATCTCCAATGGCCTTCAGCAAATAATATAAATAGTATAAAATAATTTCTCTTCCTCCACCCTCACACAATGTCTTATTAATTAGAAATTATATATGTATACTACCACAGTACTTGTATTTTATTCAAGTAATTCATTTGTAGAGCTAAATAAGCAATAGTAACAATTTTATAGATTTTGTTTGTTTATAGCATATTAGTAATGAGACCACAGGCCTCTTCTGTTTAGCTGGTGTTTAACAACTAAGGGATCTTAATCTGGACTGAAAAGTCAAAGCACATTGTTTCCTTAAAATCACTCAACTTAAATCACAATGTATAATTTGTGTTCCCCCTAAATGATTGAGCTAGTAAGCACTTGGGGATCAAATACAAGTATGTGATTTTCAAGACTCATCTTCCATAAATAGAATACGATATACTTTTGAGGACATTTTTCCATCAGTAATGTAGCACAGACATCTATATAGAGAAAAATACATCTTGAGAACATCTGAAAAAAATTTAACCATATCTAGAAAATATTGAGGGAAGTTTTGCTGCATTCTTTTATTGATTTCTCTATGCTTCAAATCTCATATAGTCAAAACGGTACATTGCTATTTTGATTAATGAGTTCTGTCCTTTCTGTGCTTATTTTCATGATCTCTCATTTAAAGCCATTTTATATATAATTATATGAAATATACTAAATTCTCTAGGGAACATTTTACTATAGATGTTACAAAACAGTATTGATGTTTCTTCCATTAAACTGATATACCAATGACCATATCAGAGAATTGACAGGATATTTAATGTAAATAGACTCTTCTAAGTGAATGAGGTCACTCCTACCATTTCCAGTAGTGCATACAGAGAATAACAGAGACAATCTGCCTTTAAGATGCCATGGCACACACTTTTCATACACTGATGCAAAACAGAATCCTTAATAAAATCAGAAGAGGGTTTTTCACTCCCACGTGCTTTTGTAAGGATTTGTAGAGTAGGTGGCTGCAAAATGATAACCTGGTGTTCCAAGCAAGAGGACACAACTGTAACACTGAATAGAAAGAGCACAGAAAAGGAAGAATTCATTGCATCATTTTTTCTGTGCCTCCAGCTCCCTTGAACCACATTCTAATCCTTGAAAATAAATTATATTAAATATTTAGCATTTGTGCAAGTTCTATTTTCACAAGTGGAAAGGAATTGCTAGAAAATACCAAGACATATTCCATGTTTCACACCAGGGTAGGCATGCCTTCAGAATACACTTTTCTGCTCTCATTTGACAGCAGGTGAGGAGAGGGAACAGGAATATGCTGGCTGCTGGGATAAGGGTCTTACCTGTGGGATGTCAGCACAGCCGCACAGCCATCCTGAACTTCCTTCAGGATAGTTTTCCAAAGGTAGCGTTTAGAACAGGGATCCATTCCAGAGCTGGGCTCATCCTACAGGAAAAATGAAAATGACAATACAGCAGCATGGGAAAAACATACCACAGCTCCAGACCAACAGGAAGAATTTTTAAAACTCACAATAAAATCATATATTTTTCTCTAAAAAAGCTACATTTTAGGAGGTCACTTAACAGACACTCTCATCAGTTTTTTGCTTTAAGACATATAGTTTCATTTATACAATTATAGAAGGCAACTTTTATTAAATAAAATTTTATATATTATATGTTTATATATTATATAATAATTACTATATTTATAAACACATACACATTTTTAATTATACATATATACATATACTTTTTTTAATAGAAGAGACTTGCAGGTGGTTTTCTGCACTTTATGGGGGGGGCTGTTTCTCCCCTACGTGCACATCTGTCATGAGCACAAAAGAAGTGGACAAGTCCTGTAACTGCCAGCTGCCTGTACTGTCCATCCCATAGCCAGATGTAGAAAATATGTTTGGATTCAACATCCTCCAGCGGTTCCTTCCAGAGTCCCATGGAGAGGAACTCTCACCCATGGTGGAGAGAATCCACAGGATTAAAAACCAGTCAGTGTTGCCTAACGCAAACTGTCTGGCAAACCCATTTCCAACTCAGATTGCTTTCATGGAGAAAGAAGTGCAGCTACAAAAACTACATTTCCCTTCCTATCTAATCCTGCTGTCCTCACTAAATCAAATTAGGGATTCCAAAAGGTGGGCACTGTGAGAATGAAGAAGCACCTACTGTAGGAGAAGATCAGTTTCAAGAGCATCTAAGGAACCTGAAGGTGCACAAGTCCATGGGACCTGATGAGATGCATCCAAGGGTCCTGAGGGAACTGGCAGATGAAGAGGCTAAGCCATTGTCCATCATATTTGATAAATTGTGGCAGTCTGGTAAAGTTCCTGCTGACTGGAAAAGGGGAAACACAACCCCCAGTTTTAAAAAGAGAATAAAGACAGACCCAGGGAACTACAGGATGGTCAGTCTCACCTCTGTGCCTGGCAAGATCATGGAGCAGATTCTCCTGCAAACTGTGCTAGGGCATATGGGAAATAAGGAGGTGATTGGTGACAGCCAATATGGCTTCACTAAGGGCTAATTGTCCTTGATGAATTTGGTGGCCTATGACAAGGTTACATCATCAGTGGATAAGGGAAGAGCAACAGACGTCATCTACCTGGACTTGTGCAAAACATTTGACACTGTCTTGCACAGCATCCTTTTCTCTAAATTGGAGAGATGTGGATTTGATGGATGGATCACTCAGTAGATAAGGAATTGGCTGGATGGTCTCACTCAAAGAGTTGCAGTCAATGGCTTGATGTCCAAGTGGAGAGCAGTGACAAGTGACGTTCCTCAGGGGTCAATGTTGGGACCAGTGCTGTTTAACATCTTTGTTGGTGACATAGACAGTGGGATTGACTGCACCCTCAACAAATTTGCCAATGACACCAAGCTGTGTGGTGTGATCAATGCACTGGAGGGAAGGGATGGGCCATCCAGAGGGAGCTTGACAGACTTGAGAGCTGGGCTGTGCAAACCTCATGAAGTTCAACAAGGCCAAGTGCAAGGTCCTGTGCACGGGTCGAGCCAGTCCCAAGCACAAATACAGGCTGGGCAATGAGTGGATTGAAAACAGCCCTGCGGAGAAGGGCTTGGGAGCAGTAGCAGATGGAAAACTGAGTATGGGTCAAGAAAGTACGCTTGCAGCCCAGAAAATCAACTGTATCCTTGGCTACATCAATAGAAGTGTGATCAGCACATCAAGGGAGGAGATGTTCTCCCCTCTGCTCTTGTGACAACCCACCTGTAGTTCTCTGTCCAGCTCTGGGGCCCCAACATAAGAAGAACATGGACCTGCTCAAGAGGGTCCAGAGGAGGGCCACGAGGATGATCAAGAGGCTGAAGCACTTCCCTTGTGAGCAGGCTGAGAGAGTGGGAGCTGTTCAGCCTGGAGAAGAGAAGGCTCCAGGAAGAACTTATAGCAGCCTTCCAGTAAAGGGGGCCTACAGGAAAGATGAAGAGGGATAGCATGAATGGTAACAGTTTTAAATTGAAAGAGGGTAGACTCAGATTAGATAAGAGGAAGAAATTCTTTCCTGTGAGGGTGGTGAGACACTAGAACAAGTTTCCCAGAGAAGCTGTGGCTGCCTCCTCCCTGGCAGTGTTCAAGGCAAGGCTGGACAGGTCTTTGAGCAACCTGATCTAGTGGAAGGTGTCCCTGCCCATGGCAGGGGGGCTGGAACTAGATAAGGTCCCTTCCAACCCAAACCATTCTATGATTCCATGAAATTTTGTCCTCATTGACACTTGGAAACAGATGGAATGATATCTTATTGTCAAAAGCCAGTCTCTTTCAGTACAAAACTAGGGAGAAGGAAAATTCCAGTTGCTTTTTATACTGTCAAATTTCATAAGTTGTGTCATAACATGTTAGGGTGGCGTGGCCTTGGCCTATGTATTTGCAGCAAAGAATCCCAGCTAAAACCTAGAAGAAAGGTTCTCAAGAAACAAAGCAAACAAAACATCCAGCCTCATGCTGATTTTTGTGCTTAGGTCTCAATGGCAGAAGCAAAAAAGAATTCAGTTCAGACTCCTATTATCTGTGGATAGCTAACAAAAAACCCCAATAAAAAGCAATAAAAGTAAAGCAACCTACACTATTACTTAAATTAGTAGTTTTGATGCTGGATGTAATCTAGGAGAATATTCAGTGGTTTACCCTGGTGTCTTTGCTTTCAGACCAAAAAAAAAAAAAAAAACTTTTAAAATACTGCACAACTCCTTTAAAATCTGCTGGCTTTCTAAAGTCAGCCAAATGTTTTAAAGCATTTGACATGTTTAGATGTTTTTCTTTCCTCTTGTCATTACATATGCAATAGTCTGTGCCCTGCAGCAAGAAGTAGGTTAAAATGGATACTTGCAGTAGCATGCTGTCATAAAGACATTAAAAAACAGTTGGAGCATTTTCTAAGATCAGGAAAAAGCACTGATTTAAGATTATCTCCTCCTTTTACTAACTGAACCAGGGTCAGTTTAAGCATAAAATGTAAATAAAATAATTCTGCTCAGATGTGAGGCAATGATAGGAAGTTTAGAAGCAGTAAAATGTGTCTGCTCTTCTGAATCATGAACCCCAGGAGAACACCAGTTTTATCTGGGCCTGCTTAGCCTGTAGTGTATTACTGGGAACACTGGTTTTCCCCCCAACTCTGGGAAGCAAAGTCCCTCTCTCTGACAGTTTATTCCACTGTTGAACTGGTTTAGCTCTTCCCAGCCAAGGCTTGAGAAAGGGGTGTTCAATCTTCCCTAGTGAAACAATAGGCAATGATAAGAAAGAACAGTGGTGTCATAATGATGAAGTTCGCAAAGCTTTGTAATTTCCTGATCTTCAATACAAAAGGCAATGTTTAAACTGGAAAGGCCAGTTTCAGGCCTAAATAAGCAGTAGGATGGAAGACATCGAAAGAACATGTGGTAAGTATAATTCCAATTAACATCATTCAGTAGCATTAGTTGGATGGTGTGCTTTGTGAACCCAACAAAAATATAAGAACTAGCCAGATTAATGAAGCATGACATAGTAAGGAATATGAATATCCTGGAAAAGATGGGTCAAAATAGGCAAAATATTACATTTACTCACCAGTAAAAGTATCTGGGGTTTACCAACTAAAGCCACAGCAGTAGAGAGCTTCCTCTTTGTGCCAGCACTGTACGTTCTCACCAGTTTGTCAGCATGGGCATTGAGGTGTAACCGGTTAACAAGGTCCTCTGCAACCTGTGGTTTAGAAATTTGAAGGCCAGAAAAGATGAGACAAATAGTGTTTGTACTTAAACTGAAAGAACATTCTGTTCATACATATTAAGAAAATGTACATGTAATTTCCTTATTTACTCCCAATTGTTGCATATTATTACTTTTGAATCTTTGACACACACAAAAAATGCTCCAAGACCCCTTAGTTCTTCACAGAGGATAAGGATTTTCTTATATAGAAAATTTGGCTTTGTCATTGCTTGTAAAAGTCATTTGCATTCATCTTGTGTTGATGGGTTAATGATCTAAAGTGTTCCTCATTTCACCTGTTCTCTGGTATTTATTTGATCAAACATCTTAATGACTGAAAATTCAGGAGATAAAATTCTACATCAGCCACAAAAACATGGAAATGTCAGAAAAGCAAGTCACAGTCTGAAGATTTAGATTTTCTTAAAGAGAAAAGGTAACTTAGGGTTAAATTAATATACCTTTCTAATAACTGAGAGGGGTAAGTTGACCCTAGCTGGTTTGCTTGTAATTGCTTAAATAAGTATGTGTGATCTGAGTAATCTGGGCATGCACATGAGCACAGGTGGAGAATGTTCATGCTGTCCTCTATGGCCTTTCTTCTTTACCTGTCAGAGACAGTCCTAATGTACAAGGCTCCCTCAAATACTGGTGCTAGACAATTAATTGTAGCAAGAGCCTCGTTCCACCTATATCAACTATCACTGCTGGACCAACCAGGGACACCTCATGCAAAACCATGAAGGACACAGCAGTGACTTGTCTACTCACCACTGGCAGATGCACCCTGCAAAGCAGAGGTGTTTAGTGGCATGCTGCTGGGTGGTTGCATCATCGAAGGGTGATCAAATTAGTAATAGAGCCAGTATGTTTTCAACCTGGATGTACTACAGCTGGGTGATTCTTGTAAAACAATTAGTTGCATAGGGCTCTATTGCCTGAGATTAACTGCCAAAGCAACCCCAGCAGTATGGTGTATTCTATTTGCTCTGTCTTCAGCAAAAAACAAGAAGTACTGGAAGGATGAGTCTATCAGATGGACAGTCTCCAATTAATTCAGAAAATCCAATAGAAAAAATAAATATAAATAAACAATATTGTGAATTAATATTAACTATCCAATTCAAATAAACTGCCATAAGCATAATCATATCTTTTTATGAAACAGTTTTATGCAACCTCCTTTGGAAATGATCAAGATATTATAACCCTTATAGCAAGATTCTTCAGTACTACATATAAAAATAAGACACACCTCTGAGAGCAAGTTCTCTGTAAGCAGGAACAATGCTGCAGTGGTGAGGATCTGCAGTATTCTAGTGTGAATCCTGGCACTGGCATTAATAGTCACTTGTGTTCAATGTACTTTAATGTATAATCTGATAGCAATGCATGTTCTCAGGCTAAAGCTAGTTTTCATAAATATTGCTCTGCCCGCAATAAATGCAGAGAAATAAAAAAAAACAAACAAACAACCAAAAAAAAAACCAAAAAAAACCACCCAAACAACAATCAACCAACCAAAACGAATAAACCAACATTAATCAACAACCATTAAACCACCGAGGTAATTTTATACAGAAAAGTTCAAATCTGCTATTTGAGCGTTAGTTCAGAGTGTTTTCATTAGACACTACTGCTGTGTATCAGTAGCATTGCTGCAAATTCTGTGGATTTAGAAATGGTCAAGCATCTAAGGTATATTCTAAGACATAACAGCTAAGCTTTTTTGGTTTGGTGTTTTTTTGTTTTGGTTTGGTTTGGTTTTTTGGTTTTTTGTGTTTTTTTTCTTCTTTGAAACACAGGTCTCATTATACACCAAAACAGCCTATCAAGGTAACACCTGTAAAGCACATTGTAGACAGCTTATCCACTCTACTAAACTGACTCAATTTGACTACCATTGGGAATGCATGCATGTTAGTGACAATGGGATTATCCTCCTACAAATCCACCAATAATGTACAGAGAATTGCACAGAAAAGCTCATAAAAAATTGACTAGAAAGTGAAAAAATGTATGATCTCTTCTTTAAACCAAAATTAACATATATTGCAAACTGCAACAGGCTTCAAGAGTTGTTAAACAATAAGGAAAAGAGGACTACATATCACAGCTGAAATGTAGTAAAAACTTATCTTTTAGCTATGTCAAGAACCACTATTTCTAAGACTGCTTTGAAGTGTTACCAAAACTCTTAGCCCAAGTTAGCAAAATGCCATCCTTTGAAAGAGACAATGAACACTGCACAAGGAAGAATTTAGAAAGCCAAGGAATAGTGCCAGAAAGAAGAAAAAAACATTCAAGCAAGCCAAGTCTTCCTACAATCTGTAGCCCCCAAGGAGACTCAATGATGTATGAGGTGTGAACATAATGCTCTTTGCAGGGAGCAACATTAAAACGAATCAACTTTTCAAGATTTATGATTCTACATGTAGAATCCTCCCAACTATCTGGTATGTACTCAAGCATTCAGTGCACAGACACTCATGACTATGCCATCTCCTGTTTTGTACAAGGAGCGAAAGCCTGGCAAGTCCTCTGCTATGGGAATTTTGCAAGACAAAGTTTACTTAAGGTAGAAAGAGAGAGGTGGGTATCATTTCATAGTACCCACTTTGCTGCTGCTTTGAATGTGTAGAGTTTCTAGGATAAACTTTGCAGATCATTGCAATGCACACGACAATCTGGCTTGATATCCAGGTACACATATTTCAAGCAAAATGTATCAAATTATAGAACGTATTTGAAGCCAAATAACTTCAGCAACAGGCAGAAGGATTAGGCAGTTTTCTTACTCCTAATGATTTCCCAGCTGCACCTAAAAATCTGTTCCTGCTATCCTCCTCAACCCTTACATGTCAAAGAAGCACTGCAGAGCATGCTTCAGCAACTATAAGAATACAGAGCTCACTCTTCTTTCAAGAGATGACCCCAGATCTTTTCCTCTTTTTTTTTTTAATGTGTATGATAAGATTTCTGGTAATAAGAGTCTCAGCTTCATCAATATGACCTAAACAACAACAAAACAATCATTTGAAAGAAATTAGATATATTATGTATTCGGTATATTGTGGAAGAGCTTGCCCATCTCCATTGTAACTTCATTTATCTGTATAACCAATGGTATCCTGTGGTTTGTATCATAGTACACTAAGAAGTAAAAATGAAAATCCCCCTTAAACTACTTTAAATGAAATTCAGAATAGAATATGTGACAAATCTTCAAACAGATACACACAATTATGTAAGAGATTTACAATTCTAATGGTTTCCTTCCTTCAGTGAATGTGAGATATATACACAAGCACCTTATCTCCCTCCTTGTCATATTCATCATGATGTTCTATTTCTGGTTTCAATTACTTTCAGCAGAGAAGGGTGAGGAGATACATCAATTTATTTATCAAGTTGGTAACATTGAGGCCAAATTAAAAGACACAGAGTTATATGCAAATGTATACATTGTGAGTGCACTTGAAAACCATAAAGATATGTCACATCTAGTCATGGCTGTAATAATGTATTTAAACTCTTTCCTTGCCCCCTCTCCCCCCAAATCCAGATTATGACAGACTTTACATCTATCAGCTAACAATTTCCCTATTTTCCGATATACCTTAAAATTATTTACTTTTCCCTCATCAATTATAACATCTTCAGTAAACATTTTCTTTTTTCAAAATGAATAGTTTGCATAGCTTTGGAATAAGCATTGGAACGAGCCCTTCAATCTGTAAAATCTAAACCAAATCCCCCAATACTCTGCGCGCTTCCTAAAGATTATATTCATTCCAGAAGAGGCAGTAAGGTAACTTGAATCTTTGCACACTTATTAATATTTGTGGGAGTAAAGGTAGGCATGGTGTCCTCTATCCACCAGGGAACCAAGAGGAACATCCACCTCACTGAAAAGCAGGAAGTGATGCTAATTATGTAACTACTGATGCTAATGAATTTCCACTCTCTTTTGAAAATTACCATTAATATTCAAGTAAAAAATTAAGTAGTACTGAGAGAGTTTTCAGTTACTGTGTCTTCCAGAAAAACTTGGAGTCGGTGAAGACTCAATCTATTAGATTAGAAATGTGATAGCATGTCTAATCTGACTTGAAAGGCTGTATGCACCAGTGTATTAATTTTGCACCATTTCTGACAAAATAAATACAATGTATAACTTCCTGGTATTTTATTTTGAACAAACCCTCATAAAGCACACCTGAACTAAGATTGAAAATGTGTATCATACCTAGTACAAATGATAATAGGCATGGGTTGAATTCTAGAGTCACCTGAAAAATAATTATACACTTCCAAAACAGTTGTTCAAAGTGTCGGGCTCTGAGTAAGTGAACGCAGTGTAGGTTGAAGATCCTACATAACAGTCATTCATCAATTCCACATCAAACAGAATTCATTCTGCTTCAGAGTAAACCCAGGATTGTAAGATTTCTTACATTAGGGAATCGTATACTCATGCTCAAACTTCCAGGGGAAAATAGTTATTTATCTCAGAATCTTATAAAACTGTACACACTAATTCTCTTTAGGGTCCAAAAATAAGCAAGCATGCAAAGAATTAATGAATTAATAAACTCCTATTTTCAGCAGCTATAGAATATAACATGTAAGGAAGTCAGTGAGATTGCAGAGTCAGTGCAAAAAACCTTCCTGGAGAATTAACGTAAAGAGAAGTCATACTGACATTCAAAGAAGTCACCTCTAAAGGCCTGATGAAGCTTGCTTTGAGATTTGCAACACAAGCTTTAATGCAAATGAGAGATGTCATTTAATATTACTCTTTTATACTTTTTAACAAGCTGTATGATGTCTTTTGGAACAAATTGATACGTAATCTTGATTTATTAAAGAAATAAAAATAAGACTTAAAAATACTATGTTGTGAGTATCTTTCTAAACAGCCCAAAAGCTCTACTCTAATTTTTCCAGTTTTGCGGCAAAAAGAACCTTTCAGAGTAGAATTGGAAAGTAAAGTAAAATTTCACATTACATGAAGCCTAACACTGATAGCAAATGACCCATTTTTCTCCTCCTTTCCCATTCAGTTAATTACTGTTTTGGAACATTAAGTGCACTCAACTTTATGTCAGGCACTTAACTCCCGCTGCTGATAAATCTGTGTAGCAGAGGATTTGATCCTTGAAGTTAGTGTTTCAATAGATAACTTTAGCAAGCAACACATCCCGTAAATCACCTGCCTGCTTGCCAATTTGTTAAGAAAAAAAGTGAATGTATGTTCTTTTCCACATCAAAACTATGTACTCTCTAGAAGATATGTGTTGTGTGCATGTTAGCATAAACACTTGCTGATAGACACACAGAGACAGGCTCGGAGCGCCGTATTATAGGCAGAAGAGAATGAGAAAATAACAGCTTAAATTTCTATACAGCTGGTATTCTAAAACATTCCCAGGCCTTATTTTCTTTATACGCAACTAAAATGCACGCTTTCTCCAAACACCAGCCATTTCTGAGTTGAAACACAGCAGCTGTTCAACACTTGACAGCAGTGTCACACAGTCGGAAGGGCCTGCTGACAAAAGCATTTGTTGAGATAGCTGCATTTCAGTTTTTGATGAACGTAATGCAGAGTAGCTAAATATTATTTGCAGGAGCCCTTTGATGCCTTGATCACAAGCATATGGCAAAGTCTGCTCTGCAGTCTATGCAGACAAAAAAATAAGGCAACTGAAAGGAAGAAAGGTCTCTATATCACAAATGTGCAACTACGGCTCAGAAAGCTGCCTATAAAGAAGAGTCTAAGCCTACACCTAGATCACGTAAGGTCCAGGATAATCAGAAGATTAACATTAATCTTCTCCCCATGCACCACAGTAACATAACCCATCTCTAAATAATGCAGAATTGATTTGTACCCACTTGAAGCAGGACCCATATGTGAATCACCACACCATTTGAGGAACTGTTTCCCAGATGGTTTTGAGAACTATTGTTGCAGTAGCTGTCTACTAATTGCCCAGAGAATAACTGGTTCTGAACATAAAGTGGAAGCTCTTAGGCACACCAATTATTCATAAATACTTCTGCACTTGCAATGGGTTTTATGAATGCCAGATATATCAGAGTGAACACTAGTCTCACATTAGCTACAGAGAAAGTATAGGAAGCCAGGTCACCCCTGTGGCTCTTCACCCAATACAGACAGGAGACAACATTTGCTGTAGTGTTCATTTACATATGCACATGCAGAGAGACCCTGCAGGCACAGCATAGAAAGCTGTTGGTATTGTCCTGCTCACTGCGATCTGGAAAACTTCCCAGGCACCTGAGAAAAGCTCAATGACCCATGGGACAGTTTACTTATGAAATCTAGGACCACAAACAACCGCAGATCTCTCTCCATTCTCAAGCTTCCCCATAGCTCCTGATCCAGCACCTCATCCTCCAAAACAACTGCTGCTGGGAGGCCAAATGACCTGAAGTAGTCACAAATCATGCAATGATGGCAGGATTGTTCATGTACACAGGCAGACACACTCCCCTCTACTACCTGCTGTTGGCAGAGTTTGTGCAGAGTATAAGATTAAAGCATTAACAGTCTATTGTAATGCATGGATCAGCTCACACTTCTTAAAGCTACTGTCTCCAGTTGTCTGCAGTTGAGATATTACCAAAAAGAAGGTGTCTGCCAGTGCCACCTGAAGAGGTTTTCCTCACACCTGCAAGTACTAAAATAAAAAAAAAAATAGCTCAGAGTCTTCACTCCAGAAATCAGAAAGGTAGCACAATGCTAAAAGCCCTACTCAGCTCTCATGGAAAGACTTCCCCTCTTGGCAAATTCAAGTCAGTTGTAAAAGTAGCACTTCCAACGAGGTGAGGCGATTATTTTAACTGTGGGGAAGTCCTTCTTAGCCTACATCCTAGGCTCATTCCTACTCCATTTCTATCTCACAGGATCACCATCCCCCTGGGTTTATGTGCTTCAGCCTATTTACAAATGGGGAGTGTGTGCTAACTCTGTGCTCTGGAGTGAGGTTGCTGAGAGTAAACATGTGAATTAAGCGAGTGCCATGAAATTTAATTATAACTATGTACTCATATCATCCAGATGCTTCTGAAATTTCCATTTTTCTTAGGGTGCCTTAAGAACTGCTTGATTTAGACATACACATTACAAGAATATATTGTCTTTCCTTGTGAAAATGATAGGACAGAAAAGCTTAAAATGCTCTAAACATGGTTTTTAAGAGTGCTGCTGCATAATTAAACAATCTAACTCTGATTCCTGTTTTAAATTACACTTAGGACTAAAAGTATTCAATAACATATATAAGGTGTATGGATATTTAACAGCATCCTTTTGAATGACTACAAAGCTCTAGAGGAGATGCCAGAATCTGTTGCCACCTTTGTGTCTATTACGTGCCATAATAGACTCTAGTTATGATAGGCTTTTAGTCCAACTGTTAGTGAGGAGCTGTCAGTTCATGGAGAAAACAGGTTAATTATAGTTGAAGGATTTAGTGTAATAACAATTATCCCTTAATATATTCCCTTTAGATCAAGGGAAACATATTCAAGTCTTCAGTACTCTGCTAGTACTCAGAAGCAAAAACTACCACCAATGAATTATGAAGAGCAAACAACTAAATAAAAACAAAACAAACAAAAAAAGATTATTTCTAAACAGCCTGCAAGAAATATACTGTTAAAATAGTCAGTTAAAAGTCCAGCCAGGCAGGATACTGCCCAAAAGAAGGGACAAAGGCTTGTAAGAATCATTAATTTTCCCCAGTCTCTCATCCATAAACATGCAAATGATTAGCTTAAGACAAGAAAAATTCAAAATATTGCCTGTCCTGATATCACTGGGGAACAATGGTATTTATTTCTGAATACTCAATGTTCTATTGAAGGAGTCATACCTTTTTCTCTAATACTACCTAGATGCTGGAGAAAAAAAGATGCTAAGTACCAGAAGGAGTCCCTCTCATGACTTCGGGTCCTTGGGAAAAATGCTTAAGGGGTTAGGGGCACAAATTGGGTTGTCCTCCATCCCTTTGGTTGGGGGGGATGGATGAGGAAGATAACAGGAGAATTCAGCAGATGAATGGGTGGCTCCAAGACTGGTGTTACCATCAGGGCTTTGGATTCTTCAGTCATGGGTTGGTATACAGGGCACCTGAACTTTTGACATTAGACGGAATGCACCTGTCCCGGAGAGGGAAGGGGATAGTGGGGCAGGAGTTAGCTGGGCTCGTAGACAGAGCTTTAAACTAGATTTGAAGGGGGAAGGGGGCAAAACATCGGCCCATCTGAAGTGCATGTATACCAATGCACACAGCATGGGTAACAAACAGGAGAGCTTGTAGCCATGATGAAACAGGAAAAGTACGATGTAGTGGCTATTACAGAAACATGGTGGGATGTCTCCCATGACTGGAGTGTGCCAATTGATGGTTACAAGCTCTTTAGGAGCGACAGACAGGAAAGGAGAGGTGGTGGGGTGCTCTGTATGTAAAGGACTGTTATGATTGCTTTGAGCACAGGTGTAGTGAAGACAGGGTGAAGTGTCTTTGCATTAGAATCAGGGTGAAGGCCAACAGGGCAGATGTTGTAGTAGTTGAGTCTACTACAGGCCACCCAGCCAGGACAGAGAGATGGACGAGATATTTTATAGGTATTTAGCTGAAATCTCATGATTGCTTGCCCTCGTTCTTGTGGGCGACTTTAACTTCCCAGACATCTGCTGGAAATACAACATGGCAGAATGAGACCAGTACTGGAGATTCCTAGAATGTGTGGGAGACAACTTCCTGATGCAGCTGGTGAGTGAACCGACCAGAGAAGGTGCCCTGCTGGATCTCCTCTTTGTGAAAAGGGCTGGTGGATGATGTGGAGGTTGGAGGATGACTAGGGCACAGCAATCATGAAATAATAGAGTTCTCTATTCTTAGAGAGATCAGGAGAGAGCTAAGCAGCACTGACATCCTGGACTTCAGAAGGGCTGACTTTGTCTTGTTTGGGCACCTGCTTGAAAGGATCCCCTGGGAGACTCTCCTGAAGGGTATAGGGTCCGAGGAAGGCTGGGCGCTCTTTAAGAAGGAATTGTTAATGGCTCAGGAGCAGGCGGTCCCCAGGTGCTCTAAGAGAAGCCGACGCCAGAGAAGACCACCCTGGCTGAACAGGGAGCTTTGGCTGCAACTCAGGGAGAAAAGGAGAGTTTACAGCCTTTGGAAGAAGGGGCTAGCCACACACAGTGATCACAAAGAGGCTGTGAGGCTGTGCAGGGTGGAAATCAGGAGGGCTAAAGCCCAACTGGAAAGTAATTTGGCCTCTGCAATCAAGGATAACAAGAAAAGTTTCTATGTCAGTAGCAAAAGAAAGTCCAGGGAGAGTCTCCATCCCCTGCTAGATGCAGGAGGAAATTTGGTAACAAGTGATGAGGAGAAGGCTGAGGTGCTTAATGCCTTTTTTGCCTCAGTCTTTAATAACAAGGTTAGTTGTACTGATGAAATCCAACCTCCTCAGCCAGAATACAGAGACTGGGAGAATGACCCCTCGCAATCCAGGAGACAGTCAGTGACCTGCTGCATCAGACAGACATATGCAAGTCTATGGGACCGGATGGGATACACCCGAGGGTGCTGAAGGAGCTGGCTGGGGTGCTCGCCAAGACGCTTTCCATCATTTATGAGCAGTCCTGGCTGACCAGGGAGGTCCCGACAGATTGGAAATTGGCCAGTGTGACGCCCGTCTATAAGAAGGGTTGGAAGGATGATCCAGGAAATTACAAACCTGTCAGCTTGACTTCGGTGCCCAGGAAGCTGATGGAGCAGCTCATCCTAAACACCATCATGCAACACATGAGGGACAACCAGATGCTCAGGCCCAGTCAGCACGGTCCTACCTGATAGACCTGATCTCCTTCTATGACAGACTGACCTACTTACTGGATGAGGGAAAGGCTGTGGATGTTGTGTATCTTGATTTTAGCAAGGCTTTTGACACCGTTTCCCACAGCATTCTCCTGGCAAAAATGACTGCTCGAGGTTTGGACAATCGCACACTTCGCTGGGTAAAAAATTGGCTGGACGACCGGGCCCAAAGAGTTGTGGTGAATGGAGCTAAATTCAGTTGGCGGCCGGTCACAAGTGGTGTCCCCCAGGGCTCGGTTTTGGGGCCACTCCTGTTTAACATCTTTAATGATGATCTAGACGAGGGGATCGAGGGCACCCTCAGTCAGTTTGCAGATGACACCAGGTTGGGTGGGAGTGTTGATCTGCTCGAGGGCAGGGAGGCTCTGCAGAGAGACCTGGACAGGCTGGAGCCATGGGCTGAGGCCAACTGGAGGAGTTTCCATAAGGCCAAATGCCGGGGGCTGCCCTTGGGCCACAACAACCCCCAGCAGCGCTACAGGCTTGGGGAGGAGTGGCTGGAGAGCTGCCAGTCAGAGAGGGACCTGGGGGTGTTGATTGACAGCCGGCTGAACAGGAGCCAGCAGTGTGCCCAGGTGGCCAAGGCGGCCAATGGCATCCTGGCTTGTGTCAGCAATAGCGTGGCCAGCAGGGACAGGGAAGGGATCTGACCCCTGTACTCGGCACTGGTGAGGCTGCCCCTCGATTCCTGTGTTCAATTTTGGGCCCCTCACTACAAAAAGGACATGGAATGACTCGAGCGTGTCCAGAGAAAAGCAACAAAGCTGGTGCAGGGTCTGTAGCACAGGTCATACGGGGAGCGGCTGAGGGAACTGGGGGTGTTTAGTCTGGAGAAG
>NW_020799095.1:78280086-78469420 GCF_003259725.1 Athene cunicularia | reverse complement strand
GGGGTTTAGTCTGGAGAAGAGGAGGCTGAGGGGAGACCTCATCGCCCTCTACAGCTACCTGAAAGGAGGGTGCAGAGAGCTGGGGATGAGCCTCTTTAGCCTAGTAGAAAGCGATAGGACAAGAGGGAATGGCCTCAAGTTGCTCCAGGGAAAGTTCAGACTAGATATTAGAAGTATTTCTTTACAGAACGTGTTGTTAGGTGTTGGAATGGGCTGCCCAGGGAGGTGGTGGAGTCCCCATCCCTGGAGGTGTTCAAGAGTAGGGTTGATTTAGAGCTTAATGATGTGCTGTAGGTGGGAACTGTGCTAGGTGAATGGTTGGACTAGATCATCTCCAGGGTCCTTTCCAATCTAGATGATTCTGTGATTCATCTACAGACAAGGAATTGATTGTAAACCACTTAGCATACCCTGAAGAAATAGCCAGGAAAATGCTGGGTGATTAGAAAAAAAGGTCAGATCAGAATCTTCCATCTGCAGAGACAGAGAAATGCCCCACATTTTACACTATGTCCATTTGGTATCTAATTTCTGGTATTGGCTGACTGATTGCCTCATTACAGAAAAAGAGTGCTTGCTTGCTGGTCAGCCACAGCTACATTTGAATCTTTAAAATCAAAACCTCATGGTAACATTCCCAGATGTTACCATCTCTATGCTAGTAAACTCTTAAAGCACTTTCTAACACTGCTTTGGCCTGCTCTCCTTGGACACCCCCAGGCCTGGTATGGCAGCTGGAATATTTTAGGGACTGCTCACAGAGTGTTTAAATGCAGTCACCAACTTGTGAAGTTTAAGACATTTACTAGTGGAGTGCTGACAGCTGCCATCTTAGCACTCAGATGTTTGGTCTATTTATATAATCATTCAAGAATGTTTAATTCCTTCAGAGTTTAATCCCATTTCTGAAAAGAGTTTTTCAGAGGTGCATGACTCAGAACACATGGTGTTGCCTCTCAGTTCTCTAAGTGTGATAATAGTGTTGAGCCATTCATAAATTTCCTTTCCTTTAGAGTGTTTTGCCAGAGATTTCATTTGTGTTACTGTTATTTTACTATCCTCAGTGACATTATTGTGTTTTGAACTGGCATAAAAGACACAAAAAAAAAGCTCCATATTGTTTAAATAAAGTAGTAGTAATGAAAAATCTTATTACTAATGCTTTTAAGATGACATATCAGATATTCTCTCATGTAGAAAACGTACGAATATTTTATAAACTCCACAGCTCAACCTTGCTTCACCTCCCCCTGAAAATCTGTTCTGAACAATTACCTTACAGATATCCTGTTTTGGAATTCCACGCAGCGTGCAGTAATAATAAAGATGCTCCCAACCCGTTAAAAGTTCATCCAGGGCATCTTGCTGTGGACAGTAGCCGATGAGAACGCCTTCAGAGCTAGCAGACAGTACATCCATTTCAGACCTGTTTAAAGCAAAAGCAAAAGACTTGAATGATGTTTAAAAAAACCCTTAGGATAGAGAGTCTTCAAGACAAACATACTCGCCCTCAGCTGCATAGGTAAATGAGTATGAATCTTTCTCGATGATCACTTACCATCATCGTACCACCTACATGCAATGCATGCTTTTTGTCCCTCTCAGATGAGCACTGCCACCTATGCATCGCTATTCTAACGAGGTGTGTGTCAAGGTGAACAGATCAACACAGAAGGACAGATCTATGAGAATTAATTCCCATCAGGTTTACCTCCCTTATCTCTTTGGGAGACCCTGCTCTAAGGAGACACATTTCAAAGCCATACTGGGTGTATCACATTTAATATTAAAGGGGCAGTAGTTAAGAGAGAGGGAGGGAAATGTTTCTGTGTGGTCTTTGTGTGTCTGTGCTAACACATAGACATGCATACATTCTCTAAACAGGAGTAAAACAAAACACAGAATATTAAAACTTTGTTGGTTAAAAGACAATACAGAAAAAAATATAAAATGATCCTGATATAAGAGACTTATGCCATCACTTTTTAGCTGTACAACATTACTTGAAATTACATTCATTGCTAAGAAGCAAGCTTGATTGCAAGGGTGTCTCATTACACATAATGACACTAAATCTATCCTATTTATTCCAACATCTAATTCAACATTCAGTGATGCTGATTTACACATACAGAAAAGACCTGTCAAAATTAAGATACTTACTAATAAAAAAAAATTCTAAACTTTGACAGAAAAAAGTTTTTAAAAGGATCTGCATAACAGAATGGTTTTCCCCTTAGTACTTTTCTACACTTCTGGTTAAGAAGAGAACCAAAGATATGATTAATCATTTAGACACAAAGTAAATGTATTAAATGCAGGATATACAAATAACCAAAACTAGTAAAAATGTAAATAAGTATCTCTTGTTAACATATTCAAGAGTCTGGGGAGAAAAAGAAAACACAAATTCTGCATTTTACATAATGAACCACAGCATCACAATATATTTTAAAGCTATCAAAAGGTAAATAATCATGATTATGACAAACCTTGCTGGGGACTAATTAGAATGGTCCTTTGCTCTTAATGGCAAAGATGTAAAATTTTAGTATCATGGACGTTTGGATGGTGCCAAGGAAGTTAACTGACTGTAGACATCTCTCTGGACAAAGACTTAGCAAAAAAGAAAAGGGGCGATCGGGGAAAGAGAATACCAAAAGTGCATCCTCATCAATTTATACCCACTTACAGGTTATTTTAAATAAAGTTTTTATAGAATTTTTACCAGCTCAGTTTCCAGCCATACCTAAATCAAATTACATTATTTTTAAGGTAATCTTTACCATAAGATACGGTTTATTATTGTTTATCTTTTTTTCACAGTCTGTCAGAAACAGTGGATTCCTTATTTAATGAACTCCAAATAGTGAAACACTGTCCTCAGTGAAATGCTGTCTAGATGCTGCTGAACACAGAGACATGTCTAAGGTTTGCTTTACTAGGAAAATTCAGACACACTAACAAAGTTTCCTATGGGTGCAGCTGCTGTCTTTGGAGAAACAAGAGTCTGGGCTTTTGGTAATATGCCAAGTTCAGTCAGAAGAGAACAAATCACACTCGGGGGCAATTTCAGGGACATTTTCTCAGCATAAACCCTGTAGCTGGATAGAAACACCTAGTCTGGAATGGGTCCATACCATGAAGAACAATAAATTATGCACAGCTGCAAAAAAATAACAGACATTTAATGTTCTTTAGCAAGAACTATATTAGACAATACTTACACAGTTTGCATCAGGAAATAAAAACACATCAGCAACCCCAGTGCTAATTGTACACATTTGATTTTAGTGCTGTGCCTCATGTAAAGCACACAGTCTTAGATGAACCATATCCCACCCACTGACCTTTAGCTTTCATAAAGGAAGAGTACAGTGAGAATAGATCATTTCATATTCTTACTCAGTTTGGTCCTTATCTTGTAATTTTATCCATTAGTGCTAACCGTGAACACTTAAAGAGTTCCTATTGATAAAGAGATCCTAATGTATTCACTAAAGAACACATGAACCTATTTTTTTACATCTCTGTATCTGTCAAAGCAGAAAACAATCTGAGCAGAAGAAAAAAATAAAAACCTTATGAGGATTCTGTTTTTTCATTGAGACTATTTTGGTAATACCTATTCTTCCCTCAGCGATATAACCAAGTAGATTTCCATATCAAAAAAGCTGGATATCAACCTTCAGTTTTGTTTAGCCAGGTCCTAAATTTTTCTGAATACTGATAGATGAAAGAAAAACACATCATAATTTTTAATTATAGAACATATCTTACAAGAGAAAACTGCCCTCATCTTTGGAAACTGATTTTCTGTGAAATCCAGTTAATATCTCAGATTTCATTTTCATGAGTCTAAATTAAATGAACATTTCAAGTTGTGATGGCATGATACCAGAAAACCTTTTCACTAAATGATATGCTGTAAATGCTTTTCCCATTAAAAAAAAAAAAAATCTGATGCCATTCATTGAACTAATTATAATCCTCTTCTTCCTTAACAAACATCTTCATATCAGAATCAAACTGGAAATATTTTTCTTAATGTTTTCTGAAATATAGATTAGCATGCAGCAAAATGCTAATTTTTTTCTCAAGATAGAGAAAAACATATGATTGTTTTCTGACATTGTATTATAGGTATGCTAGTATTAGGTCATTCTTATTACAGAATCATAGAATGGTTTGGTTTGGAAGGGACCTTAAATATCTAGTTCCAACCCCCTTGCCATGGGCAGGGACACCTTCCACTGGATCAGGTTGCTCAAAGCCCCATCCAGCCTGGCCTTGAACACTGCCAGGGAGGGGGCAGCCACAGCCTCTCTGGGCAACCTGTTCCAGTGTCTCACCACCCTCACAAGAAAGAATTTATTCCTTAGATCTAACCTAAATCTATCATTTTTCAGTTTAAAACCATTACCCCTTGTCCTATCACCACACTCCCTGTTACAGAGTCCCTCCCCATCTTTCCTGTAGCCCCCTTTAAGTACTGGAAGGCTGCTATAAGGTGTCCCCAGAGCCTTCTCTTCTGCAGGCTGAACAACCCCAACTCTCTCAGCCTGTCCTCATAATGGAGGTGCTCCAGCCCCCTGATCATCCTCGTGGCCCTCCTCTGGACCTGCTCAAGTAGGTCCATGTCCTTCTTATGCTGGGGGCCCCAGAGCTGGACAGAGAACTACAGGTGGGGTGTCATGACAGCAGAGTAGAGGGGGAGAATCTTCTCCCTCAATATGCTGGCCACACTTCTCTTGATGCAGCCCAGGATACAGTTGGCTTTCTGGGCTGTAAGCACACACTGCTGGCCCATGTTCAGTTTTCCATCCACTCTCAAGTCCTTCTCTGGAGGGCTGCTTTCAATCCACTCCTTGAGCAGCCTGTATTTGTGCTTGGAATTGCCTCAACCCATGTGCAGGACCTTGCACTTGGCCTTATTTAAATTCATGAGTTATACAGGAATTAAAAATCAGCTCATTTTATAAAGAAAGAACATACAAGTACAGATTCCAAGCCCTCTCAGCCTTTTTGTCCATAGTATAGTAGACACAATGAATTCCAACATAACATCTAAAAACTATAGAGAGGAAAACAGACTTTTGCACTAAGGCAGGACTTTTTTTTATCATTATAAAAGCACTTAGTAATTGTTACCTTTAAATTCTCCTAGTAATTTTGGTTAGATATCCTGATCAAGTTAAGATGTAGAACTAACATGGAACATGAGGTTTCTCCTTTCTAACATTTTTAGACTATGTTGTTATGCTCAAACAGAACATGTCCAGAAAATTTTATATGTTAAACAAAAAATTAAAGTTGCAAAAATGTATTTTTAGTACACTTTTGGAAAAGATCAACTGAACGCATGGCATCCTCAAGAAAAAATAGCACAGTTTAGCACTTGAAGATATTATATTCCATCACTTTCCAAGTGTTTTGGTCTCCATTTATACAGTGAGAATTATGATACTTTGGTGCAAATCATCCTGAAAAAATCCAGGACTCAAGTAGGCTTCCATAAGTTTGGAGTGCTCATTTTACAGAATTTTGTACGATTGAAAGAAACTTTCCAGACTTGCAAGATACTGAGGATAATAAACTAGACTCTGAGTGAATAAATTTTTTGATTTAAAGTTGTTCTTTCACTGATCATTTTAAGGCCTTTTACATCAATTCAATTATTTCATGCTTTGAAGGAAACCCGTGAAATCTGATTCTAGCCCTGAAAGCTACATTGGGGTGGCATGCGGCACACGAGTCAGAAAGACTTTGCTGGCACTGAAAAGAAACCAAAACACTGGAACAAGTGAGACTGATCTTGGACAAAACCTGTTGCCTTCTCCTGCCTGAACTGGATCTGTAGTTTCCAGAATACTAGGCTGGTTATTGCAGAGACTAGTTTTGGTTCTTATTTGTTACAGTGGTTACTGTCAATATAGCTTATAGGTATCTGTGGGCTGACATTCAAAGGTACACCTCAGTTTCAAGTTTCCAGAGACAGCTTAGTACCCTTGATATCAGCCTTATGGCTGGTTTTGGAAAAACTGTTTCACTACTGACTCCGCTGTGTGCTTTGTTTCTGTTGTGGCTGATGCCCAAGCAGCGATAAGCCCCGCCCCACCCAGCTCCCCCCAGTTTATACACTGAGCATGTCGTCCTATGACATGGAACATCCCTTTGGCTAGTTCAGGTCAGCTGTCCAGGCCATGCTCCCTCACAGCCTCTTGTGCACCAGCTTCCTGGCAGAGCATGGGAAACTGAAAAATCCTTTATTTAGGATAAGCACTACTTAGCAACAACTAAAACATCGGTGTGTTACCAACATTATTCTCACACTAAATCCAAAACACAGCAGTGTACCAGCTACTAGGAAGAAAATTAACTCTATCTCACCCAAAACCACGGAAGCTTTACTTTTGTGTGCTTTTTCTGCAGTTTTTGCATGCAGTTAAAATAAAGGCAGTGATATATATGGTACTTACAATGGCTTCTGCAGAGAGATAAATTCCATTAATTAGTCAAAATGAAATATAAATTTACAAATTGCAAAAGTAGTTAGACATTCCATTGTACTCTTAACTACACATTCAATTCAGTGCATACTAATGCTCAATTAGCATTATAAAAAAATCAAGGTTAAAATATAATTAATGTAACTATAGCTTAGTTATAATTAAACTAATTATACTGATATACAGTGTAACAACAGCTATCTCAGCCATTATGTTGATGTAAATTTATTCTGCCTTTCAAGTAAAGCTATTTGAATTACATTTTTAATTATTTATCAAGCTGAATATCATAACTATCAAAAGAGTCCACGTTCTAGCTAGAAAGAAATATTTTACTTTGTCCTCTTTGGAAAGCAGTTATTTGGCCCTATGACTTTGTAATTCAACAGCTGAGATGACTGACACTTCATTCAAATAGGTTAGGGAGTTGCTGTCTTGGAGGATCTCCATGCAGAAGGAAGATGGAAATTCATAGGAGATAAATTAATTACATGAGTAAGACTGCCAAATGCTTCAGGCCTCAGTGGGGAAACTTATGAACAAGTTGACACCCATCTTATCTATTTCTTCGTCTGTGCACCCCACTACAGGTAAGACTTTGCTCTAAGTATGCACTTAAACTCTATTAACAAACTACAATGGCAAAGACTGCAAAATAGAGAGCACCAAAAAAACCAAACAAACCACTAGTCATATTAATTCATTATTTTACATTGATCTTGACATGACACTTAAAAGGATTTTGACACTTTCTCTTCCAAGCTGTGTTTAGCCCTCCTCAGTTAAGGAAGGCTTTATGACAGAGTCACTGAAGAAAAGTTTAGACACAACTGTGGAAAGGGGAAGAAAACAAAGAATGGCCAACGTACACTTCAAAAAATAAAATAACATAACATAAAAATGTAAAATATCTGCTGATACATCAGTCCAGCAGAGATTCAAAGACTATGAGGACTCACTTTGTTCTCCGTCGTTTTACCACTTTGTTAAGTGTCAGTTTTTCTTATTACATATTTAATAGAGATCTTACTTCAAGCTATTTGACAGAAAAAGTAACTACAGAAATGTTTACAGTTTTATACACTAGCTTTAATTTAGTCAGCTCACACACTGGTGGCAATCTAGTTACAGCAGTAGAGCTAAACATAAGCTAATTTGAGTCCATTTGTACTCTTAAAGAGGAACAGCTGTGCTACAGGGAATGCAAAAAAATCTAAATGACAAGCAGACCATGCAGTTGACGATTATACATATTTAAACTTGAATACTCTTTTGTGTGGATGTTGTCCAAAAGCCAGTCAGAGTCCTAATGTCTTATAGCACCATGGTTTATAAATACAGGTAAGTAAATTGTATTAAAATACTCTCCTTTCTAATACTTTTCCTTTATGCTTTTAATATTTCTACCCTTTATGAGAGGGGCTGATGGTACTTCAGAATCAGTCTTTTATTTCCACATCTTCCAAACATTCATGCTTAATAACACCCCTTCTTATGAATCTCAGTAATATTGAAAACTGTTACATTTAGTTTATATGTATTTTTCTAAGCTTTTGTTATGAAAACAGACAGTTTTCTCTTGGATTCTTAGGAATAAGCACTTTTTGTGTGTGTGTGTGTGTGTGTGTGTGTGTGTGTGTGTGTGTGTGTGTGTGTGGTATTAAACATTCAACAAACAAACAACCTAGAGGCCAACAAATCTTTCAGAAGTACTTGAAGATGTTGTGAATCTGCTCTTCTGCCCTGCTCAAAAGGTAGCTGCCACTCAGAAGTACATATTTTCTTATTTTCTTTGAGAATCTAGCAGGAGTTCTCTGAATACAACTTGATTATCAATGTGTGAGGCTCTTTCTATATAACCCCACATACCTCCAAGATGGTTTATATTGAACTTCACAAAATTCTGCTTTGCAATTCAACATGCACTTTTGAAAAAGCTCATATTCCGTTTCTAGTCCCCTGCGTTGCCCAAAGGTGCAAAAGATGTTCTGTAAAATTCAAGGCTGTTTTCAGTGCACTTGCCTCAAAGAGACACTTCTGAATTGATTTTCAATTCAGTGAAACAAACAAATTAGCAATCAGGAAAATAGACATATGGTTTTATTTGGGTTTGTTTGTTTTTAAAAAACAGAAACTTTCAAGCAGTTATTCAAGGAAACAGGAGCTGCTATGAATTAAGGATTCTCTGCATGGAGTTACATCAGTTCGGTTCTCCAATATTTATAATAATAATTTTGCATATTCGTTTCATTATTTAATCATGAAGAATGCATTATGAAGCATCCATCAGATTATAGTACCCTGTCCTTTCAGGGTCACAGAGAACAAAAATTCTTTGTTTTTTTTCCCAGTCAATTCCAACAGAGGTGGGATTTCCATCTAAGCTGCAGCCCAAATTATTCATCAGGAATCGCTATCAGAGGTAATGTCTCTATGGAAGCTGCTTCATGATATAGATTTTAAGGAAAGAAGTCTAGATCTGCTGACCAGCAAATGGTCGTCAGCTGTGACCAGCAACTGCTTTCTTCAGCTGACTACCCTCTCTTCCTCTGTGCCAGGCATACCAGGCTTTAGAGCACACTACTGGAGTAAGGAAAGGAGATTTCTTACCCTGATATCCTCTTTGCTCCATTAATCTCAGGTGTAAAAACAAATCAATTCACCTAATAGTCCCTGGGATGAGTAACTTTAGTCATTCAATTGTTGAGGAAGGGTTCTCCAGACCCTGTTGTTTTTATATTCTTACCTATGTAAGAGTCAACAAATTTGCTCCCTAGTGATTTTCTGTAGTACAGCAACACAATGCACCATGATCTGTTTAACCACAATTGCCAAAATATGAAGCAAGGAACAAAGTCAGGAGTAAGATAAAACATTTTTTCCAGCCTTGATATTGTTTCTCTCCCCAAGTTTAGCTACTACGCAACTGCAGCTCTTGCTTGAGGTCCTTCTCAAGTTAGGGATGAGTTTTGAAAGCTTGGGAATATAGGTTTTACTCTCACTTCAGCCACTTCAAACACATAAAAGTCCATAACCTGGACTGACACCATCATAATACATGGTTATAATTAATGTTGTCAGGGTTGTTTTGGACACTTAAATGCAAATGTATAGGAAAACAGAAGTCTTAAAATTGTTAATAGGCCCAGAATACATTTATGTATAGGTGTCTAATATATATTCTACAGATCTTACTTTGGCCTGAATAAAACATCACTTCCCCTCCAATTTTGCTGTGAAAAATGGTAAATGTTGGTTACATCTAACACAAAAAGTCCATTATTCACTTATCACTCCATCAAAGTTAGCCTCAGTATCACCAGCACTAACCTCGTATCCTAATTACATAGCGTATTGATCAAGTAATTAATTAATGACTCTGAAGGACACAAGTGTCGGGAAACATTTTTAAATTATCCACTTGAAGCACTGCTCATCAGCCTAAGCCTGGAAACCTTTCAGTGCAACACCAGAATGGGGAAAATATATGTCCATGCACCTGGATGCACGCTAAGATTTTTGTTACAATTTTAAAAGACTGTGTTTTAAAGCTTCCTAGACCCTACTCTTTTGCTACCAGACAAGTTTATTCTCAATTAACAAAGCTGTCAGATGGAATTAAATAATGCTAAAATGCTTTCCTGCAGAGACTTAACAGCAATAAAGCAATATACATTTAAAAGGGAAGAAAACAGGTCCTTAGAGTACAGTATAAAGCACTGAAGACGTGCTGAGTCTTTGATCATTGGCATTATCAATTAGCACTATTCTGATCACACCCTGTGTTACTTACCCTGTAGGAGTCCTGATAACAGCACGTCCTGCAGATGGGATGATATCTCCAGTCAGCATCTTAAATGTTGTGCTTTTCCCAGCTCCATTTGTTCCCAGGAGTCCAAAACACTAATAGAGATAAAAATTTTTAAAAAAAAGAGAAAAAGCAATCAATCTGCTATGCTGAAAGAAATAAGTAATAATTCTTCAACAGTTTCTCCCCTCCATATTTCCTATCATATATCTGTATATAGATATATTGTATGTGCAAATTCCCTTTCCCATGGGAAATAAGTTTTTTTAAAACATCTCTATATATTGCTTTGATTACCTCCCAATTCCTAAAAGTGACTGACTTAGGATTCTAGCCCTCCAATTAAAACCCTGCACAGCAACTAAATGCATTATTTATCCATATTATTAGTAAATGCTAGATTTGAATCTGAGGATCTCTAGTACTATTTGAGACTCCTGACTACCAATCTGCAGAGTCAATATTTCTGTTTCTCATGAGCTGCTTCACTCTGTACAAGTAAATAAACACCAGAAATCCAAGACACACACTGACTCTGAACAGTTATTTCAGGCCTCTAGTGGCAATGAATATACACTTAAGCTAGGAGGGGACATACTAAGTCTACGTATAGCACTTCATAACTTTTAAAATACTCATTTCATGAGCCTCCTTGTTGATAAATAGGCTTTAATCACGCACAACATCCTTTCCATCAATGAACTTGCGCTGCCACTTATTATTTTCTCATATCTTCCAATCTGCTATTAGCAACCAAGAAAAATCTTTTCCTTATCAGTATTTTTGAAATTAATATCCCCAATTCCCAAAAGCATCAAAATCATGAAATTAAAAAACCCCAACCAAATAAACAAACAAACAAACAAAAACAAAACCAAAACCCCACCGAATAAATGCTGTTCTGAAATCTTTAGGGTTACTATATTCAGTGCTAAATTTCAGTTTCTTAACATTATATATTATTATATTATATGCTATATTAAAATATACTGTGATTATTACAGCATGGGAACTACAAGTTTGCCTTGGTAACAAATTCAGGATTTAGTCCACAGTTTACAACTGAGCTATGTATCTGCTTTCTCTTTAGACATTGAACTGCTATGCTACCTACTTGCTTTTTATGTTAGCCTATAAAACAGTAACTTGATAAAGATAAGCAAGAAGAAAAAAGTAAGACTCTGATTAATTTGTAACCCAAAAATAAGTGAACAGTTTCTTCTTAAACACCACCAGAGCTCCTGCTTTTGTCCAGTTATTGGTTTTCAGAAATTATTATGATTAAAATTTTTCTGCTGCTATCGACAGATCTTTGATTGTAGACATCCTGAACATGATTGTAGACACACATCTGAACAATTTCTCAGAATGAAGTGTTATTTTCTGAAAGGAAAACAAGACCTCTTTACCTCTCCTCTCCGTATTCCCAAGCTTATGCTTTCCACAGCAGTGGTGTTCTTACTGAAGCCTCCAAAACATTTCCTGAGGTTGTACAGAAGGAGGACATCATTACCAGTTCTTCCATAAAAGAGTCTCTGTCGCTCCATTTCTACATCAACATCTTCTGAAGAGTGCTCCATGCTGTTAATTGAACACTGACCCCTAAAACAGAAGATAATAACAAATGACTCATGGTAAATTGGACATTGCTGTACTCTGGATAACTCTGGTTTATTTTCCCAATTGCAGTCCCTTCAAACTTGGTGATCAAATCTCAGCAGAATCCAAGGGAAACAGCAACTATTTGTATTTTTTCTGCAATTTCCACTAATTCAGGTACACCATGTTATCAGAAGTATTTACATTCAGGTCTTCAAAGGAATCTACCATTTTCTTTCTCTAAAAATTAGTTCAGTGTCCACTATGGCAGAAGAAAAATTTTAACACACCTTGATTTCTGGAGGAGATCCCAGTGAAGAAAAAGCCGTAAAAGAAGAAGTAGTGATCCCTGCAGGGCCATTTCCACAAAAATCCAGCCAAGGAAATTCATCTCAAAGGGGCTCACATAGGAATCTATTCCAAAATTGCTGGTCAGGTCAAACTTGATCTGGTTGTACGAAAGTTCAATTAAACCTTGTCCTAAGCAGAATTGTGGGAATACGATGAATGCCCATTTGAGGATATTGTAGATGTTCTGAAAACTCTGTATCAAGATTCAATAAGTGGGAGGGGAAGACAAAAAAAAACCCAAGATGGTTAGTTTTCTTCAACAGCATATTAAGCACACTTACAAAGCCAAATACAGCATTCAAATTCACTCAAGGTGAACTGTCAGAAGAGCATGTTTTGAACTATTTTGGGGCAGGGTTCATCTCTGATTGTATTTTAGACTGCCTAGGACCATGAGATTCCTATTTTAGTTGAGGTTCACAGACAGTAACAAAACTCTATTTGCTTAAAATTTTATTATTCGAATACCCTTAATTCTAAATCACCAACTTAAACCCAAGTCAACACCAAATCTGCCTCCAAACTTGAGTGACATGTAATCTAGATTTTACTTCAAACACCGATTTTTTGACCTGGTACATGCATAGATATTCATATATATTCTGGATCTCCACTCCATCAAATTGCTTAATTACCATTATGACTAATAAAAATGACATACAGACAGTGAGAATGCATATTACTATTCATACAGTGCATTACAGATCCTAGGAATATGCAGCTTATCTCTTATGTCAATATTATTCAAACACATTTTACAATGCATATAATCTATTCAATGGAGCAGAACAGCTCCCATTGTGTGCCAATTATAACTTAATGGTCTGGAAAATGTCAAGGTTTCAATTAACACTGTTTTTCCATTATTACAGCACAATTTTTTGTTTGTTTGTTTATAAGCAAGCTAAAATTCAAGACAGTAACAAGCAATACAGTATACACTGGGACAGAAATATCATGAATATTTAAAACACCTGGTTTTATAATGGATTTTTTTTTCTGTGCATATATATAAATATACATGTATATTTTCATCAACATACATGCATACACCTGTTTGCATACATCTCACAAGTAACATAAAGCAGAGGGTTTATACTGACCTGTGCTTTGGAAATTATAGCTAACAAACGAGGTAAGAGAGTCACCAGCATGGTACACAGACCAAACACAAAATTTAAGGAGATGTAAGAAACAAAAGCTGCATCTGAACTTGAGAAGAATCTGGATACAAGATACATCCATGGTAAAGTTGCATATCTGAAAGTTCGAAAAACCAAAATTACCACAAATAAATTAGGTTTTTGCCTTACCAGGAAAAAAAAAAAAAAAAGGCAGCTATCATACTAGAAAAAAAAAAATAGTTGCTCCTTATTTTTAAGTTATGCAAATAACTCTTTTGATCAATTGAGAAGAAAACACAAATCTGGGATTTGTTTTCTTTATCAAATTACCTTATGATCCCATAGACATACCACAGTTACTGCCATGCAATGGACAGATATGATCCATTTTTGCATATATCAACTGCATATATTTACTTTGTTCCAATCACAACCCTGATTTCTGAAAAACTGCAAAACCCTCTTACACGGGGACAGAATTAAAACCAAATATTTGAAGCTTAAATCATAGATGCTGAAAGATCAGCTTCTATTAGAGTCTTTTTTGAAAGAAAAAAGAGCGAAGGAGGAAGGAAAAGAAGGGAGGGAGGACGGACAAGAGGGAAGGAAAAAACATTAATCCTTGAACTAGTCTGCCAGAGATCATGTTAGCATTGTTATTGCCTAAACCAGGTTGTCAGTAGAGTAGTAACCATCAAAAATTAATGCAGAATTACTTCACAGCACAATGATAATCAGACAGAATGTCCGTAGTTACATCATTTTCAGTGCAAATCTTTAAAGGAGGAGGGAAGATGTCCTCCATTCTGTAAAGTCAAATGATGCCTATCCAAAATGAAACAGTCATATTTTTTATAAAGTGTCAGATATGTCTAGCCAGACTAATAAAATGCTCAGGCAATTTGATAAGCATGAAAGGAAATATATTTTCTATTTAACATAGCACAAGACATATCTATCAAACAAGTGGACTTCAGGAACATAGGTAGCATACACCATTGCACAATGATAAGTACATATGTACTATATATATTTAGTTGTATATATAAATAATTCTTACATAATATTAACATAAGTATATATAATTGCTTTAATAGTGAGTTCAATGGATGAGCAACTAGCCAAAAATCTGTGAATTCACTTCTTCATTGCATTAAACAGTAGTTGATATCATAAACTATAAAAGTCCCTTTTAAATTCAGTATCACTTACTTTACAGATGAACTTATTTCATCTAGGAATGCCGAAACCCTTTACCTTAAGAAACAAACTTTCAAATCCTGCTGTGAAGTAATAGTGACGTTATCCTCAGTTTACCAGAAGATTAATTTTAAATGACTTTGTTAAATGACTTAATATTTGGGTCTCAAATGAAGATTGTAAGTATTAAAGATCACACTATACTTTTCAGCATCCCGTTGCCAAGCCTTAATCACTTAATGTATTCTCACCTTTGCGAACATACCAAAATCACTGTTCTAAAGTTTTACTCTGAATTACAATACCGTAAATACAAGACAAGTCCATCCTTGGAAACAACTCAAGAAAGAGACATGATTTAGAATGTTGTTACTTGGCTGTAAATGAAAGCAAAACTTTATTTGTAAGCTTATAGGTGCTAAGAAATGAGTAAGACTTTCAGAATACTAAAACTGCATGATATTCAAACAAAGCTTTTAAAGTAGCTTCCAGCCACACCTGCATTTCTGTCCTAACTTTCTTTTCCTTCAGCTTCAGCCATAACTTGTTATTTTGTAAATATCAAAGACAGAGCATTTTGAACAAAAGTGCTTAAGCAGTTGCACTATAAAAGACTTCTGCTATCAGCTAAAAGAGGAAAAATGCAGTTTAGTTAAGAGACCATTATATTTCTAAAGGAAATCAGTTTTAAAGTAGCACACTAGGAAACTGTTGATTATTCTTTCAAGCACACCCACATCTGGCACATAGCTTAACTTTTTCATATAACTAGGTTATTTTTATCTTTATTCTAGATCAGAAATGCTGCACAAGTATACCCTGAAGAGAAAAATAAAACTTGAAAAGGAAAAAATGTATTATCGAATGCAAATAAATATGAATTACATGCACGGTACTGGGGAAGGATAAAATTACCACAATAGGCTTCATCAAATTTACTGTGCAGTTAGGTTGGGTAAAGGGCAGAATAGGAAGAGCAGCAACCGGAATTTGTCAGTGTCCTTGAGACATGTTAAGCTTACTGACTAACAGTTATTGTATCTTTAATACACATTAATACACACTGAATACATAGACCTCCTTGTTAAAAATCACTATAATATCTGTTATGTCAGCCAAAGCTGAGCAGTACATGAGGCATTATGCTGAGGTGATTAAGCTGCATCTGCAGTCAACAAAAAAAAATTTAGAGGACAGTCTAGCTTTTCAGTCAATGTTTGTTTATTATGAAATATGCAAAGTTTAACCCAACAATTTGGTTGAAATGAGGCCAGCATAATTCTTAGCATCTGAGATTTAGTTCTGCACTGTGGGCAGGACCAAAGCACACGACAGAAAGCATGTCATGGCTTCACAGAATAAAAGAATCATCTAGGTTAGAAAAAACCTTGAAGATCATCAAGTCCAACCATCAACCTAACACTGACAGTTCCCAACTACAGCAGATCCCTCAGCACTATGTCAACCTGACTCTCAAACACCTCCAGGGATGGGGACTCCACCACCTCCCTGGGCAGCCCATTCCAACTCCTAACAACACGTTCTGTCCTAATATCCAGTCTAAACCTTCCCTGGTGAAACTTGAGGCCATTCCCTCTTGTCCTATCATTTGTTACTTGGTTAAAGATGCTCAACCCCAGCTCTCTGCAGCCTCCTTTCAGGCAGCTGTAGAGGGCGATGAGGTCTCCCCTCAGCCTCCTCTTCTCCAGACTAAACACCCCCAGTTCCCTCAGCCGCTCCCCGTACGACCTGTGCTCCAGACCCTGCACCAGCTTTGTTGCCCTTCTCTGGACACGCTCGAGTCATTCAATGTCCTTTTTGTAGTGAGGGGCCCAAAACTGAACACAGGAATCGAGGGGCGGCCTCACCAGTGCCGAGTACAGGGGTCAGATCCCTTCCCTGTCCCTGCTGGCCACGCTATTGCTGACACAAGCCAGGATGCCATTGGCCTTCTTGGCCCCCTGGGCACACTGCTGGCTCCTGTTCAGCCGGCTGTCAATCAACCCCCCCAGGTCCCTCTCTGAATGGCAGCTCTCCAGCCACTCCTCCCCAAGCCTGTAGCCCCCCTGGGGGTTGTTGTGGCCCAAGGGCAGCCCCCGGCATTTGGCCTTATGGAAACTCCTCCAGTTGGCCTCAGCCCATGGCTCCAGCCTGTCCAGGTCTCTCTGCAGAGCCTCCCTGCCCTGGAGCAGATCAACACTCCCACCCAGCCTGGTGTCATCTGCAAACTGACTGAGGGTGCCCTCGATCCCCTCATCTAGATCATCAATAAAGATGTTAAACAGGAGTGGTCCCAACACCAAGCCCTGGGGGACACCACTCGTGACTGGCTGCCAACCAGATTTAGCTCCGTTCACCACCACTTTTTGGGCCCGGCCATCCAGCCAGTTTTTTATCCAGCAAAGCGTGTGCCCATCCAAGCCTCGAGTAGTCATTTTTGCCAGGAGAATGCTGTGGGAAACGGTGTCAAAGGCCTTACTAAAGTCAAGGCAAACAACATCCACAGCTTTCCCTCATCCAGGTTGCCCTGTCATAGAAGTAGATCAGGTTTGTCAAGCAGGATCTGCCTTTCATAAACCCATGCTGACTGGGCCTGATCACCTGGTTGTTCCCACATGTGTTGTGTGATGGTACTCAGGATGAGCTGCTCCATCAGTTTCCCTGGTTTCGGCTGGGATAGAGTTAATTTTTCTTCTTAGTAGCTAGAATAGTACTGTGGTTTGGACTCAGTATGGGCCTTGGTATGACAAGAATGCTGATAATACACTGATGTTTATGGTTATTGCTAAGAGATCAAGGACTCTCCAACTCCCCATGTCCTGTTCATGTGCAGGTGTACAAGAAGCTGTGAGGGGTCACAGCCAGACCACCAGAACCAAATTAGCTAATGAAATATTCCATATCATGTAACATCATGCTCAGTATATAAAGGAGGGGCAAGCAGAAAGAAGGATGTTCTCTTGCTTCCAGGATTGTGATTGTGGGATCTTGGTGTTTCGGGTTGGCTAGCCTGGAATGGACTGGGTATCGGTTCACAGACGGTGAACAATTGCATTGTGCATTACCCATTTCTAGAATAGTTTCTATTAGTGTTATTGGTTTATTTTATTACAATTATTACTCTGCTTTTATCTCAACCTCTGAGTCTTCCTTTACCTCTCCAATTCTTTTACCCATTCTCTAGGTGGTGGGAGGGTGAACAAATGACTGCATGTTGTTTGGCTGCCAGCTGGATTACAACCATGACATAATTCAGCAGACATAAAAGTTTGTACTGTATAGTTCATTTGTTGCTTGACTAAAATCTCTATAGATCTCTGTGGATGCCTATTATGCTAGGGTCACCGCAACTGGATTACAAGATGGATTCAACAGTTGTAAAGTTAATAAAAAAAAACCATGGATGAGATTTAATAGTGTAAATTCTTTGCACTAAGATGATTAAGAATTTCTACCTTTAACTTGAAAGAATCAATTGGTAGGGCAGAGGGAAGAAGAAAGACAAGAGTGATACAGAGAGGATGAAAGTGTGAATCTTGATGTTTCATCTGAGCTATTTGCAAGATTCTGGCATTATGAACTCTGGAATATTACATACTAGTCTGGCCACTCACATCCAGGAAAGATGAGCTCAAACTGGAGTTATAGGGAAAAAAGATAATTCTATTTATCAAGAGAATGGGAAAGCCTTTCTACAAGAGAAGACTTCATTTTTTTGGGCTTGCAAAAGATGTTTGATGAAGGACACTTATGAAGTATGGCTCCAAATAAGCTTAGGCTGGAATTTCAAAGAATATATCCATCTATGGAGACACTAAAACAGTTTTCCAAAAACCGCGTTGCTGGAAGCATGAGATCTTGAAAACAGTTTCAAGATGAAATACAGTAAGGGTTTTTTAAAAGTGTTTATCTGAGACTCATCCTGGAATGGAACATGTCTTGATCTTGCAAAAGGTCTTTTCTACTTTCCTTCCCTGTGATTCTCTCATGGAGCAGTTATATTTAATTATTTAAACATCTGTCTTATAAGATATGCATTCCCCTCTACAAAGATAGCAACAATTAGTTGCTTGAGATAAGGAAGAAACTTCTACTTATCCTGTAGCTATTAATCTTCAGCATCGTTCACATCACCTGGGACTGCAGATAGGAAGAACTGAACAGAATAGAAAAACCATTAGTTTGATTGAGCCCAGGGCTCAACAACCTTCTTTCTATAGAGAAACTGATCATCTGTTTAAACAGTTACTTTAAGTTTTTATAACTGTTTTTCCAGATGAAACCAAGCAAGAGGGTGATATGGGAGGACTTTCCTCCCTCACAGTACTCCAACCAGTCCAGTACCCCATATTGGATAGACTTTTTATTGGAAATATAAATTCCTGGAGCTATGTAAAATTACATAATTACCAAAAGTGAGTAGAACCATAAGAAAAGACAGCCACTTTCTTACCTTCTTGATGATATTCTGCACAGCTAAGCAAAGAAATTCTCACCTATGTTATTATTCCCTCATTTTCTGGAAGATAACATACAATCAATTTCTTGTAACAGTAATGATTGTTATACAGACTGAGTATTTTCTGAGACATTTCCAGGTTTTTCTTTTTTGTTTTGTTTTGTTTTTTAAAATGCGTGAGCAAATCTCCCTCCACCTTCCACATGGAACTTTCCAGCTCATGTTTCAGCCTGTTTTCTCACTATCTTTTGCTGAATCATAATCATTTCCAAAGAGAGAAAATCATGCATCCAGCAGCAGGTGCAAACCAGGTCTAAAGATTTCTGTTTGTTTCTTACAAGCTATAATTCCATAGTAGCATTTCCAATCACATACCCAAAGAGTATCAGCAGGAGAACAGTGGCTGCCAAGTTCTTTCGGAAAGTGAAAGCTGATAGCTGGAAGGCACTAATAACACCAACACACAGGGTGACTGGAACCATGTAAAACAGCTAGAAACAGAAGGGAAAAAGGCACTTAGCTGGTGATCATCTTGTATCGGTCTTACTTAATTAGCATAGAAGGGCTCTACAAATTAACTTTTACATATTTGCTATATAATTATGCTATAAATTAGGAAGAATTAGGCAGAAGAGATCTTAGATTTCATAGTCCACACTTGCTGTGAAACCGACCCTCTTACATATATACACATGAAACATCCTGACAAAATAAAATCCAAATACAGAATATTCCCCTTAATTCCATTTCTATTGACCTTTCCCATACATCCATTTAACAAGCTAACTCTTCCAGATAATGAGTCCATATGGGACTATTGCTCCAAAACATCAAAATATACTGTGCACACTGAGTCTTGGATTCAGAAATAGCAGTTTCACCGATTGGTGCTTCAGTCATAGGAGAACAGTAAGGATATAGTTTTAAGAGATACTTTAATGAAGGACCATGTGTGCTGATGAAGGAAATGACAACTTTTAATGAGAACAGATATAATATTTAGAATAGTTACAGCAATTAGACAGCAGGGAAAGTATTTTCTCTGTTTAGTCTCTTGACATAATGGTAATCAAATAATTAAGGGGGGAGGATGTGATTGGGGATTCATATCTAAGTATTCAAGAGAGACAGGTTTTGCTTGCAACTAGCAATGGCAAGATGTGAAAATCTGTGCTCAGTTCCATTTTCAGTTTCTGCCTGCTCTGTGCCTTGGAGCTGAGCTCATTAGGGAAGTGCCTCCAATTCTGCTTATATAATATTTAACCTTATTCTAATATAACTGAGATTCTGAGATGCAGCTGCAATAGAGGCAACAAATCAAGGTCTAGCTAAATATTCAGTGTAGAACAACTTCCTTTCTGTTAAAATTTAACTTTCATACTGAAGTACAACGCAAACCTGTTCAAAATTAAACCAGAGAGCATCACTTCTTTGCCAACGGGAAGACAGATACTTTTTTAAAAGAAGATCAATGAAGTGAAATGTAGACAGATGTAATGTTCTCATCCTGTTCAGAGTGTACCTTATTCAGCGCCATATACAAATATACCACTCCACAGATTTATCTTTCAGATCACCTGAATCTATTTTAAAAAATACAGTAGAGAAGTGACAAAGCATCTGAGTCCCAGTATATTTCAACAGAGCTGGGGTTTTTTTCTGAAAAAATCCCCAAAACTTTAAACATTAACTACTATTAGAAATCTTACCTGAATTCATGGTGTGTTATAAAAGTTAGGCACGGACAAATAAAATAAGCTTAATTTTGCCCCTCTGGTTACACAAGCTTAATCTGATCAAAACATCTCTCTGTCATTAAATTTTTTAGCACTTACCCATTTTCTGCTTGTTGAACATAGTAAAGAATACCATTCACATGTATAAATACAGTAAGAACGGCCTGATTCTCATGACAGCAATTTCATAAATCAAATACTTCTGCAGGTCTAGTAAAGATTATGCTACCAATAATACAGGACACAGCCTGCAATACTTAAAATATGTAGAGGGATTTCAAATTTGACAGTTCATATATTCATGTGTTCAGTGTCCCTAAATGATCTGCAGCACAATTAGCATTTAAAGCAGCGTCTGTTCTTTCCCAGATCATGATTGATCATGCAGTACTGTGCTGGATTTGTGAGAACATTTTGAAAGGAAGAGATGGGCAGAAAATAATGAGGGGTTGACTTTGCTGCACAAGGAGAAACTGAGTGATGAAGGACTGAGTTTTTAACCAAGCCCTCTTATTTGACATGGCAGAGAAAGGAATGCAAAGACTGACTCGCCAAGTAAATAACGTTTGGAGAAATGTGCTCGCTCTTCAAGCTTGCTCAAGTGTGAAAATCCTGATTTCAAGCATGGATGGGTGAGGCTCTAATGTTTCAGATTTAGAATAGCCTGAATGAGAAAAGGGAGTGTTTCAAAAATCACTGTTCCTGACCAGGCTAGTTCAAGTTTGCGTTGCCTATGCTAGATCCCAGCCCTTCCTTCCATGACCCAGTGTGTTAAGCAAGGTGCAGAAAGTTTATGTCCCTTCTCTAAGACCAGGAATCTTTTTACCTTTGAATAATCCAGTTGACTTCACTCCAGTTGTTCACTACTGTCTCTGAAACCAGTCTCCCAATCCAAAACACCTTCTTTGAGAAGTGAACTATCAACAAACAGCACCTTAATTCTTTTAAAATAATAATTCTATCACTTTTCCAGAAGAGAATGACCTACTCTCAAATTGCCACCAAACACACAACTAATTCTACAGCAAGATTCATCACAAGTGAATTATGAAAATATCTTTCAGTAAGGGAGATGTATGTGTGCCTTTTATATATATATATATATATATATATATATACACACACACACAGACACTTTTATATATATGTCTATAATGGACAATTTTTACTTTTAGTTTTTTAAGAGTCACCTTTGAAAAAGATATTTTAAGATAATTTGTGGGATTCGTGCTTAAATGAAATCCAAACCAGCTCCATTATAGAGCCAATGAAAAATCAGTGACCATGGACTGGCAGTGGCTTGAGAAAGTTAATTCTCTTTCACCGCCTTTGCTTATTGGCCTGAATGAAAATCAACTTCTCAGACTTGAAGGAGGCAAACAAAAATTGCTATTTCATTTAAATATATTGACCTAAATCTAACCTGCTGAAGTCAGGTCTCAGTGTCATTCCTGTCTTTATATTTGATTAAAGGGTAAGATTTAGGGGGAAAAAACAACAAAAAAACTTTTGTGGTATTATCAGAAAATAAGGTTTTCAGATCTGTTAACGAACTGTATGTAGAAATACTATTCGAAATGTTAACAATAATAGAAATTTCTTAGTGTGAGAAAAATAAACATTCAGGACAGAGACTTCACCCATTTCTGATCTAGGTCATTTTGTGTATTTCAATTCAGAAATAATACTTCATGCTGGCTATCTTGCCACAAATAAAAGGTACCAGTTATGATTATCTCTCATATTACCCATCAACAGACAACATAATTACACCTTTAAATAGCTGAGTAGTATCTTCAGGCTTCTCCAATAATCTGAAAGATTTTGCCAGTGGCAACTCAAAGCACAGAAACTCCTGCTATGAACTGCTGTGTGGAAGATTCTCTCTGTCTAGGTTGATTAGTCAGATTCCTTTTATTTGTAAAGTAGCATAGGTATCTAAAGCAAATATATGCTTTACCTTACAATTCAACTTTGGAAAACAAAGAGCACAATTCCTGCCTTAAAGAATTTTATCTGACAGTATTGCAGTAGGAATGGTGTCCCAATGTGTGTTAACATGACAGCCAAGAGCTGTTGCTCTGCACAAATCAAATCTTACATCTTGTGACCATATCTCCTTTTGCTTGTTTATGACTAACTAGTCAAAATGCTACACTTGAACATATGCTGCCCAACATGATACATACCATATCACAGCAGAAGTTAGCAAGCCAATAAGTTTTGTAACCCAGGCCTGTGATGTGCTGCAAGCGTTTTGTGCCAGATACTCTGTCTTTCACTATGGCACTTCCAATGGATGCAGTAAGGATAGAGAAACCCAACATGATACATAGTGCTACTCCACACTGACGAACATTCTCCATTCTAGAATACGAAATGAAATGGCATAATGAAAACACAACAGGGAAAATAAACTTCACTGAGTCCAAACATTTTAAAGGACAACTTCTTACCAAAACAACACTAGACATTAGGACCTTAATCCTGTTTGCAAACAACATGTTGTACACTGTCAACATCTAATTAGGGAACAGAGCAAGGTGATGTGTCAGGTTATGAAACTATATGTGAGTTACAGATAACAGAATGTATTTAAAGTCTTAAGAGTGAAGTGAATCTTTGGCAAATATTTCCCCCCTCTATAGAAAATGAAAATTTAAAAACTTGACAATCATTTGAAGCAGTTAACCTGTTTGAAAATGTCATGACCTCTTCACAAACACTTTGCAATTCACAGTCAGTATAAATTCAGTATTTTTCTCTACTAAACAATGCAACTGTATTTGATATAAACTTGTAGACTTGACATATAAATACTAGACCCGACATATAAACACTAGACAAGAGAAGATGCTTCAGTGGAACTGCATTGCATATATCAAGTCACATCTATTGCATGCAACAAACATGTTTATTGAATTAACTGTTTCAATTGTCTGCTCATTGCAGCTGTTACATATTTTAAGCATTTGCTCACATTTTGTCCTCATCAAGCAAGGCTCCTCCATATGGTTGACTGTAGAGTGTGATCCCTGTGGGGAGGAAAAAAAAAAAAAAAAAGAAAAAAAGAAATAGTAAATGCTACATCAGGACTTAGAGTACACTGTTGACCCCTTACTACACAACATGAATGAAAAGGCCAAATACTTAAAAAGAAACAGAGAGAGGTCAGCCACGAAGCTGTCAAACTAAATGCTGTCTCTGGTTGAGTGATTTACAGAGTCTGGATACACCAAAATATAGTAAATAACCATAAGTAATAGCTGTTATTTTGCAATCCTGACTGCAGAAATGGGTTCAACAATGTTGCGTATTGTTGCAGGATCTACATCACAGAACAGACCAAATAACAAAACCTAAAGTAGAAATTGTTCATCTTCTGGAGTAAGGTAGGTTGTTATTGAAATTTATATACTTGGCATTTTATCATTGCTTAAAACATTTTTAGATTGCTGATATTTTGCAGAGAAAAATTGTTTAGATAAAGTCACAAAAAAAAGGTGCACCTCAGATTGAAACTGTAGAACTTTAAATTTAAAAGATACCCAGTTTAGGAGACCAAGAAAAATCCTGAGTAGACAATACATTCTTAGGCTTGTTTTGGTTCTTGGCACAATCAGCCTGCAAGAATCTAGCAAACTGAACTTTGGAACTGGAAATTAGTTTATGGACAAAAATTGTGGATTTTTGCTTTTTTTTCTTTTCAAGTGAAAGAAGAGGGGATAGCGTGCAAAACTTTGTCAGTGCAGAAGTGGTTGTCCAACTGGTCTCGATGCTGTTCTTGAATTTTTTGTGTATGTGTACGTGACAGGTGTGACAGCTGTACTGGAATAACAATTAGAAATTCTTTCAGTGAGATCAAACCAACAGTATCTGATTAGAATATCTAAATAAATTTATGTTGTTCCCAATTAAAAAAAATAAAAATCCACCCTAAACCCAATTATAATCATCCCAGTATCTTTGGCAGAGATATAAACTGTTGGTAACCTTAAACTTAGGTAGACTCTGCAAGATATGACTTAATTGAACACACTTTGTCATATTTTACTAGAGTCCAGGTATATAAAGACAAAAATTTTCTTTGTTCCAGTAACAGGTGCAATCCAACCGAGTATCAACACATTTATTTTTTCCCCTTTCATTTTTCATTTCTCATATTCAAGACAAAGTAATCTAAACATCACAGAGTCACTGTGTGGTAAAAAACTGAACAACAGAGTATGATGATTAACTCACAAAAGTAGTACAAGGTAAAGATTTTTCAAATACAGACAAAAACTGTACATTAAGCCCAATGGTAGTTAACAAATCAAAAGAAAATTCAAGCTGATAAGGTTTTGATTCATCAATACTAGGTACATACATGTACTATTTGCAGAAGTCTTTCATCTCATTTGCTTAAAGGGACTGTTTAAAGTTTTCCTTTGTTTTTGTTTTACACCACTAATTTTTTAAGCAATAGCTGCTATATTTGTTTCGAAGCAAAACCAACATATCAAAAAACCCTATTTTTTCCCACTGGAAGCAAGTATTAGCTGAAATTCCATTTATGTGAAGAAAATGTAGCATGACAGAAAAAAGGTTCATTCCCAGAATTTTTTTCTAAGCTTTTCCAGTTGTTGAATAAAGGTGTGCTTATTAGAAGAAAGAATGCCTTTACTTCACATATATAATTTCTATTGATTAGAAACTAGTAGCCAAAATAGGATTAAACCGGATTTTTACTGTACAGACAAACTGAAACCAATGTGAATTTATTTTCAAATTTGGTTAGAAAAAAAAAAGAAAAAAAAAAATCTGATTTTCAGTGTCAATCTAATTACAATGGATGAAAGCTTCTGAAAAAAAATGGGAATCCTGATAATTGCAGAAGCAGTAAAACAAGTTGGCAATATGAAATGTTCTTCTTGTACTCACTAGTGCTCAGCTAAATTAGCAGAGAGCAGATATACATCTTCCAGGACTCCTCTTTTATGGCTATGAGCCACGTTCTAGTTATAGAGGATCTTCCCACAATTGTCAAGGTCTTGCCTTCATGATCAAGAATTTGAATGCTCTAACTGAGCTGTCCTCCCCCAGGCTTCAGATGACAGAAATCCTACAGTAAAATCACTTCAGCTCATGGGGTAGCATTTTTAGAGACTGCAAATCTTAAAATACTGCCCATGATCAGGAAATGCCAAGACTTGAAGACCTCTAGGTCCTAGAGAGTCCCATCCCTTTTCCCAGAATTGTGAGACAGGTAAACCTGTCATGTGGACTGTGGTAGAGAATTATTGCCTATAAAGTGTCCAGAACTGGGGCAGTTTGCCAGGAATTCAGAAAGGTTCTCCACTATATTGTATCAATTAATCCAGGCTGATCTGAATCGTATCCCATTGCTCTACTGCTATCAAGTACCTGCCGTATTAAGTAAGAACATGTACTAGCAAAAACAGGGCTATGAATTCATGTTTGTGCAATTTTCTGTGCAAGTGAATTCATGATCATAAGCATAGGTTTGTCAACTTGTATGTATTGAGAGCTTAGTCAAATTTTATGCAACATTATCGGCATTGCTGAAATTGTTCAAAAAGATCCACAGAGAATTAATGAAACATGCAAAACATAATAAAGACAAAAAAATACATGAAATATTTTGCAAGGAATAACTTCTGCACAGGAATATGTAATGCATCTGGAAATAATCTCTCTCCTGAAATCACCATGGCCTGTCCCTACTAAGAGCACAGATCCCAAGAAGCAGCTAAAAAAACTTTCAGATAACTGCATTGTCATTAAACAAAAGTCTGCAGCAGTTGACTTGGGTTCCATATACAGAAATACATGGCTATAGCTCTCTAGTAGAGAATAAACAAAGACTATGAAAAACATAATTGCTGGGGGAAATAAAAACCCCCCAGCATTAGATAGCATAATGCTCCTTACAATCTTGCATCATCCAATACTGATCAAAAAGCAAATTGCACGGAATTATTTTTCTTCTATAGAAGAATTAAAAAATAATTGCTCTTCTTAAAAGTAGTAACCATTTTCTACAGTCAATTTCCATTCAAACCATGTAGATGAAACAAAGGACTGCATTTTTGAAACTGTACACACACAACTGAAATGAAATTTCCAAGGGTTGCTGAATTACAAATAAAGAAAACATGACCATGTTGAGCTAAATTAATTTCTGTGTTAGAATCAATTTATTAAATATAATACTTTTCTTTCACTCATTATTTTAAATTCTTCCATTAGTCTAGAGAATGAGGGTCTTCTACATATGCTACATTTTTTAGTATAATGATTTCTTCCCTACCCAGCATTGTCTAGAAAACAGATGATGAATTTATACTAAAGCCAACAAACTGGATTGTAATTTAGAGAGGAAAAAAAAAGTTCCCTTGAACCTAAGGAGGAGTAAATTATAAACTATCTTCCAATAGCAAAATAAGCCAACATTTTTGATATACACTATTTGCTAGTATATCTATCTTTTTTTATAAAAAAAAAAAACCCTTCCATGTGTGTTTATAATGTCTCTTCCTATATTTCTCCTAGCCACTTAGATTATCTTTCTCTACATATATCTCTGTCCCAATACAGCTGTTAGCATGATGTAAAATCTGCTTATCGATGCTTTCTTGCCTTTATATGCCTTCTTACTATGTAAAGCTGCCATAATGATGTTCATTAAGTTGAAAACTAAACACCATTTTTGAGGACTTAGAGTAAAAACCATAAATGACAGATAAACCAAGAAGGTCTAAATGACAAAGCTCCTATTAAACAGATGTATGTGGTGTTTATGCAAGGATTTTTTTAAGGATTGTATATGTAAGCCTTGTGTGAACAGCCTTCAGGGCAAAATTTACCAAGTCAGTATTCAGAAGGAAAAACAACACAGGCAATATCAACAGATATGATATGATATGATCCAGCTCTGACTGCTCCTTTTCATAAATTTCTCAATATAAAATTATTTTTCCCATATCTACAGATTGTCTTTATATTCTCCTGACTTAATTGCAACCAGAACTTTCCCAAATGTCCTAAAATATCCTTTGTCTGTGTCCTTGGCACAGAGTTGGTCACATTATTTTTACAGTGACAATTTAGGCTTCCTTATGGGCACAGGTGAAAAATTTTGATAGCCACCAATTCTAATCTTTCCAAAGGCCTGCATAAGCAATTCAAAACCAGGAAAAACTGTGACCATGCAGATCCTTATACTATATCAGGGTTTTAAGGCTGTATTCAGAGAGTAAGTGAACACCATGATGCCAAGACTTTCTTAGACCTTTTAACTTTCTCCAATATAAAAATGAAGAGCTTAAGAAATGAGAGGCACTGATTAGAGTGGGGTTAAGAGAGGGCATCTCAAAGAAACAAACATGACTGTACACATGTTAATTGATGTATACATGCATGTATGTACAGTTCTGAAAAGGAATGAAGCCAGATGTCAATCCCAACAGACAGTCCACAAGTAACAAGTTATTTTGGTAATATATTTTCTTAGATGGTTTTCAGGTAAGAAAATTATTTTTTCTTTCTTTCCTCAGTTGTTTTGCCTAGTTAAGTATATTTTTAGTGGGTGATTTGGTGGGGTTTTTGTTGTTGTTTTTTTAAAAGTAAAATAGTTGCTATCTCTGTATTGCTTGTATTTTTACCAGTCCTGTAAGCCACATTAGTAAGGAAAAAAGAGGAGGGAAGTAATCAGAGCTTCACAGTTTAACTATAAATTGCACGAATAACCTAGTTGGGGGGCAGAGGGAGAGTATTTACATTGGAAATGCTACTACAAGCTCCATACTACCTGCTTAGTAGTAGAAGAGGCAATAAACAATTAACTGTATGCTCTTCAGATTCTCCATGGTTTCCACTTGGTCTTCTCCCTTCAAGGCTAAACAAACCTATTCCTTTCCTTACATTGTTCTTGACTGAACTAATTTGGGATTCTAATATGTTAAAAAGGCATCCCTAATATGGTGAAATAAATTCTTTATAAAATGTTATAAGCATTATGACAATCTCTGGAATAAAAAACCCCTATCCTTTTCCATTCTGGATAGGCCAGTTCACAGGAAAAGGGAAAACACATCCATATTACAGATGTTTGAAATGAACAGCATCTTGGTTGTAGCAGAAAAAATACTGCTCTATTGCCATCCAGGAGCTGCAAAACTCAAGACATCTTTCCCCATACCAAGACCTTATTAACAGTCTGCAAACTGTATTCAAAAGAAAGTGCTCTACATCTACTATTTCAAACCTAAACCACCTGACCATCTCTCAGAAAAGAAAGCCACATGAAATTTATCATATTCTTAGAGACTTTGAATGTCTGCTTCCTGCAGGTTATAAAGAATGTCAGGCACTGGTAGCTCATTACATCCTGCCTGGGTGCAACTTTCCATATAATCTCATTACAAAATCTGTGCTTTTGCAGTAATAATGAGGACAATGATATGAACCAAACAGTACTTTTTCAGTATAGGGTGGAGAGACCTAGAAGAAAAAATCTCACACGTCTTCAAGCTTGTATGGCATCACCATAGGGTAATTGAGTTGTCCTTGGGCATATTTCACAGTTTTACACTGTATTTTGGGTGTCTCTGAAACTGTCTGTTGGCACTCCTTTGTAACCTATCTCTTCATTCTGTCATGCAGCATGTAGAGTCTTGAATACATAGATCAATTTGGATCTGTGTTATTAATTCGAAATATCATAATTGTTACAAACTTGATTAGAAGGCCAATCTAGGTTTCCTTATTCCAGACATTTTAATTCAGATTAGAAATAAATAGATTAGAATAAAATAAAATAGTATGTATTTAAAATAAATGCATGTAGCATATATATAAATGCTTTTTACAAGCTCTTCTTTGTGGGTATTTGAAACCTATGACAAGATTTCTGTTTGTATGAAATGAGACATTACAATGTACTGAAAATTACAACTTAATAGATTTTATGAAGAATTTCAGAGTCAGCACCCTCATTAATGATTTATATTTTACTTTCCCTCCAATAACCAGCCATGGTTAAAAAGGTTCCTACTAAATGCCATTTCACAGTTTCCTTTGAAAAGAAGTTTAAAGTTACAATTTGCAAAGCAATCGGGAAACTACACAGTCACTTTCCACCAGAACTCAGCTGAAAATGGGTCTCTTGATCCCTTCAGCTCTTTTGAAGAACTGAATTCGAAATAAATGAGGATGCTATATGAACAGTTACAATGAGGCCTAACATGAAAGGTTTTTAAAAAAATCAATGACTTCAATAGAAGTTCTGAGATGGTGCAGCTACATTGCACAAGGCCTTTCTATATTGATACCTTTCTGTTCTTTGAGTAATGATGTAAGACCTTTTTTTTTGACCACTGTACTTTACAGACATCATTATAGATGACTACCACTCCTTTTTTCTTTATATAGCCTTACCCCAAGAGGTAGGTAATAGTCCTTCCCCTATATTCCAGCACGATAAACACATTCTGACTCAATTGTGTACAATTAGGTGTTAAAAATAACAGTTTTACTTGATCAGAATTTCTATCTTATAAGGAAAAAAATGTTGCCTTTTAGTTTTTTATTCCTTTTACTTCATTATTCCATTTTTTATTTGCTCACAATTACATTACCTAATTGTAGGAATGCAGCATTTCAGAAAGAGATTTAAAAATATACAAACATCATTCATGTAATCTTGAAGACCAGCCAGAGCGCTGTAGAGTTCTCACAAAAACCCTCACACAAAAACATCTCACCCTCTCTGTTGAATAGTCTCACTTTTTTTTTTTTTTTTTTTTAATTAATAACTTAATTTTCATTATCTATCACTGAATTTATAACTCACTAGAAAATGTATTTGGTTTTCCTTCCAGTAAGACAGAGGACTTACATTTTTTCCACAATAGAAACACAGACTTAACATGATTATGAAGCTAGAGGTGGCTACGCACATGGTACAGAAGATGAGCTATTTTCATACAAGTATCCCTGAACTGCTGTTCCAAAATCTGATCCATTAACTATGATAAACTGATGTAAATCAATTTGGCTAAGTTCTGTTGCTCTGTCTATTTACATGCACCTCCAGCTGGCACACACATTTTCTTCAACAGCCATACCACTCTTTACATGAAAATTACAAGAAGCAAATGTTATAACTTTCCAAGCATCCTTGCAGAGCAATTTACTGATAATCCCAAATCGAAAAAAAGAAATCTCTCCACTTGCAAAGGATTTGAAGATCAGGTTACACAATACTTTTTTATTAAAGGAAGTATTTTTAATCACCAAATAACTATCATTTCCTGCTCCTGCATGCTCAGGATGATCAAAGGTCAGTCACTTGGACTGACACAAGAAAAACAATCAATTTTTTCAATTTTTTGAACAGATAAATATCCCTCAGGATATAAATCAGCACAAGGTAGAGTATGTCCTCTGTATTCTTGGGTACAACTTTTTCCTTCAAATTCTCATACAAAATCCTAAGTCTATATTCCCTGTAGCCTCTTGACTGAAGACATTAGACAAAAGCATTCAGCCTCCTTCTCAACTCCTTATCACCAAAATCTATCACGAACTGGGACCAGTACTACTGATCTTCTATGAAAGTTACTAGGTCTGTCCCTGTGAGCAAAGCAGATAGAACTAGGCACACTGTAATGATACTTCCCTTCTCCAGAGAGCTTGGGAGAACTCCAACTGGGTTCATGCTCAAGAAACACCCACACGATATAGCTGCTAAGTGAAAGCATTCCTCATTATTTATATGAGGATTTAAATAAGATGTTGACCTCTTTCAAGATTGTTTCAATATCATTGCAGTTGCTGCTCTGTTTACATCCATGGTAATGCTCTACCCTATTGAAGTAAAGCAAGATTATTTTTTTTGTGAAGGAAGGAAAGACTGCATTCTCACACTCCTTTTTCAAGGGTCAAATAATTTTTATGTCACTGAAAAGTAATATTGAAGCACTGGTTCTGTTCACAGGAACAAAGTTAATCCTGTGAAAAAAAAACCACGCCATTAATGCCAGTCAGAATTACAAAGCTACACTTCTGCAACATTCTAACAAGCTTGTTTGCAGCAATTTCCAATAATGTTCTAGAACTGACCTTGCATCTAAACAGAGATTGCAAGAGGAAAAAAAAATAAAATCAAAAAGAATATATTTCAGTGTTGAAACACAGTATGTAGTCTTCTGACTGCTAATTTACAGGACCGCATATAACCATTTTAATAACAGCATGTAAATAGTTCTTCTCCATCAGAGCAGTATCCTTAAGTAAGAGATAGTTAAAAGTGAAAGTGAACTGAAGTGCCCCATATAGCAATGGAAAGATATTAAGTTTTTTTACAAAATAAAATATACATATGTATTTGTCTCTACATACACACACACACATATAGGTGAGTGTACACACATGCATATACATATACAAACACACTGACATATATACAGATAGATAGGTAGATGACTTCTCTGTCTAGGATTTCTCTGACAGGTCCTTCTGCATTATGTCTCAAGAGCATGATCAATCCATCTTTTTACACTTCTCCAATAGATATTGACATAAATAAACTGTTTTCTGGTTCATAAACTCTGTTTCTGCAGAGACTTAGCCGACATATTCTACCAGAAGATTACATAATGAGCCCATACTTGTACAGATGACAGTACAAGTTTTCAGATATTTATTAAGCACTGTTTTGCTTATTGTGTTTCTATGTCATGCAATAACATCAAGTATAACATTTTCACAATCCTTGGACAACTATAATTTTATCTGACTGTAATCCGGACAGTGAGTCCCCTGTTCTCCATGACAGATATAAAAGGAAGGGTACTTAAACATTTAAATTCCAGAATGGGATATCTAATGCTACAGAAAATAAGCTAGCAACAGTATTACTCATGAAGTGCAGAGAAACTTTATTAAGAATTGATTTCTATTAAAAATTGTCATTAAAATACCTGATTTCATTTCATTCAAACTTTCTGCAGAAATCCATTACCTTCGATTCATTCTCATAGTTCAATTAAAAAAAAAAAAACCAAACAAAAAAAACCAAAACAAACAAACAAAAAAAACCCTCAGCCATCTTGAAAGCAAGCAATTATTCTTTTTTCATTTACATTCTGGAAACTTCTTAATGAATTTCTGGTTTGAGATACTCAGGATTCCTTACTCCTTTTCACTGATTTTCACCTTGTTTCTTCCTTCTTCATTATAAATACACTGAAAATTATTTTACCATTACAGACAACCACCCTATGATTTCAAAAACTCTTTAAAATTCATCATAAGCTATTTTTAAATTCCTCTAAACCAAACAAATTCCTCCTTAACAGAACCTTAAGAATGAAAGGAACTAGAACAAACAGAAATTAGTCTCAGCTATCAAGGCCAGATTGCAACATCCTAAAAGCTTACCCGTTTTAACAGCTGATTCTTTGTCCATAGTAAGTTTTTTAAAAAGTCATTTTGTAAAACTTTAATTTTAACTAATTCTAATACCCTTCAAGGATATCTGAATCAAAGAATTCAGCTGTCAAATATGTTAATCTCTCTTTTGTTATGTACAATAGTAAAATATACCAGCCTTTAACAGAATGCTATGGAACATCATGTTGCAGTCTGAATTTATAGGATACTCTGGGCTTACCCTGGATATTTACTTAAGGAGATAGAGTAAAATGACAAAGTTATGAATTCATACTCTGTTGTGCATTTATCATTCTATTTAAGCAAGCCCTAGCAGTGCTTTCACAGGGACTTACATCCCAAGTGTAGCGACCTAATTTACACTTATTCCATGGGAATGTCCTTTGTAAGAAACTCATATGGCATAGTGAGCTCTAAATTCAAATTTTGCCCTACTGTGTCCTACATTCTTCACACAAACAAATCTTGTGTTTAATTAAAAGTTCCACTTTCAAATCCTCCCAAGAAATGTGTGACACTGCAATCCTATTCTATACCATAAAAAAAAAAAAATAAAAATTTCTTACTAAAATTATTTTAGTTTATATAAAAACTACTTTTCAAAAGATATGAAAAAAGACTTAAAGAAGGACTATTACCATATTGTCTCCAATCCACACTAGGAGGCAAATTCAGCCACAGAATTAAGTTATTGAGTTCATTTAAGTAGGATGGCAGCGAATGGAAACCTTTTTGATTGTACCACACCTGGAAGAGAGAATGGAAATTGTGAATCAAAAATGAGTTGAATCTGAGTGCTGGACTGAAAGCTCCCATACCTTGAAGAAATGCATCAAGAAATATCAGATTCTCCTGTTATGACACCTGTTTATAGAAGTAGATGAATTAGGCAGAACAGAATCTGTCAATTTGCATAGGTCTTTCAACAGCATGCAGCAGTTTATTAGCTACTGTTGGAGCTGTACACCTATGTTAATTATTAAATTTAGATTTTCTGATTTAATGGAACACTGTGTCCCTTCCTTTACACACATTTGGTTGAACAAATAGAGGAAAAACAATGCAAAAATAACATTTACCAATTTAATTGAAAATAAAAAATTATGAGTAAAACTAGTGTTAAAAGTGGAGAATATTACTGAAATTCCAAAAAGACTTATCTAAATAATATTTGCAAGTGGCACAGAGTGTAAAAAGTCTAGGAACAGAATATCCTAAAAAGTGGAGAAAGAAAGAATCAAGGAGGCACTGTTTACAAGGTCAGTATGAAACTATTCCATAAAGGACAAAGCTGTGTCTCTACCTTCAACAAGCAATTATCAGGGGGCTTGTTAAGCATGTAACATATACTTCATCCTCAAATCATACAGAATCATCCCAACTTAATATACTCAAAATTCACACTTTCATGTGTTAGAATCATTGCTGAGTGCCTGACATGTCCCAACCCCAAATATACTGAGGTTTGAGTTTTGTTTTGCCTTTGGAAATTGATTCCATTCCTATGCTTCATTACTGTTAATCATAGTGCCTTTGAATCCACATTATCCATACTGAAAACTAGGTCAAATTATTATGTATGTTTGTTTTCAGTTTCAGTGACATGTTTAAAATCATCTTTGATTACTATCCATTCCTCACTCCTCAGCAACCTTCATCTTCCTTTTTGTTTATACAGTTGAAAAACTCTTAACCTTTTCCTCTGATATCAGCTATCTCCTAATCTGTATTTTGTACGTCTTAGGATAATGCTGAGCAATACTCACTTTGTGTCCAGATTCTGAATCACACTGCAAAGTGCACAGTTTTTACTATAGGTCTTTTTTACCTTAAGACCCTTCTAGGATGTCAGTTTTCTTAGCTCCTTTCTAAAATTACCATCTATACAGTTACATCTTGGAAACTTCCCTGAAGATTATTTTCTCACCACTCTGATGTTGTTCTCATCTAGTGTTCTTCCATGTATATGTGTTCCTCTTCTTGATACTAGTGTAAACTTCCAGATTATTTTTTTTTATTATTATTTACCTGCAGATAATTCTGTTGTTTTTTTGTTTTGTTTTTTTTTTTTCTTTTGTGTAGTGTCCAGCCACAATCCTTACTTGGACTTTGACTGGTTTTACTGCCACATTCTTCTCTATGTTTTCCAGTGTAGGTTGTCTAATCTTCAGTTTTGTTTCTCTCTCTTAATAGTTATTTTCCTTTGATTTATTTTCCTGACTACCTAGTTGTTTGAATCTCTACATTGTACTCTGCTGTGAGGCAAGGTTTACAACACTTTAATTGCCCATTCAATTTCCTCCCATCTATCTTATATCATGCTCTCAGACACCACCCTGAGCTCCACTGTCATTTCTCCTATCCCTCTCACCCTTGAATCTCCTTTGTCATAAACTGGGTTAGTCATTATTTTAAAAATTGGCAGCTTTAGTCTACCAGTGCTCTTGCTTGCATTAGTTTTCACATTTTCTACTATTCTTTATGTGATCTTCACAACTTGCTCAAATCTCAACAGCATCTTCTGTCCCCACATTTAAAGAAAAGAAAGAACAAGTCTTTCTCCTTTGCAAACTCATATGCAACACCTTTGTTCTCCTCCAGTTCAATTCCCACAAATTACTACATCAACCAGATCTCCCATTCTTTAATCAGCAAGAGAGTTCTTTAAAGAAATGAAGTGAAATAGAATCTAAGTGTCCTAAGGAAAACTGCAAATCTTTTCACTGCTCTGTCTCCTGTGCAAATAGCAACCAGAGCAAAGAAACATTAACAAGTGATCAGGGGTAGACATTTTTTTTCTACACCCCCACCCACCCTCAGCCATTTCTTATACTATCTTTTTTAAAAAGATTTGTGCAGAATTGAAAGTTATACATACATAATGAACCTCCACTGCAATTGTGTTCATTGTATTGAAAAAAAAAAAAGGCAATTAAGAAAACAATAAAGCAAAACTCTGATGACACATCATCATTTAATTAAAGCAGGGGAAGGGTCTCAAGTCTTCACAGAACACCTTAGAAATATAATAATGCGACCAATATTGAAACTAAAGTAGAAAAAAAACCACAACAGAGCATTGTGTGTAACAATACACTTCAATATCCCACATGCTAATTACAATTCTTCCTTCAAGGTACATTATGAAAGTGAATGAAATCACCAGGAAATAACCAAATTGAATCTGGATATTTAATTGTTTATAATCTGGCAAAAGAGGCATTTGCAGTTGTTCACTTTATCAGAAGATATACTTAGGCTCTTTTTTTCTAAAGTATGTTTTATTCTAAATTGATTGCAAAGGTAAAATATAAAAAAGGAAAAATATTAGTTCCAGCTGAAATGCCTTTAATATTTCTTGTCTGCCACACAGGTAATTATTTACAGAGGGCAGAAAATAGATAAGCAATGAAAAATATATCAATTAAAATTATTAATTCTTATTTTCATTATTTTATCTTCTATCCATAGTTGATAAAATTCCATTCCAAATAAAAACATGGCCCCTCGTGACATTAAATATCAGTTCCGTAAAGACATGTTTTCTGTTATTCCATACCATTTATCTGCCATTAATATTCCAGAATAATGCTGGACTGACATTGTGAATAACCTATGGCCTATCAAGAAAAAAGGATGAGGAGGGGCAGAGAAATCCCTAAGTATTTGTGGACCAGATTCATGATGGGGAGGCAGAGAGATGTGTATGACTGGAGAGATGTAACTTCCTCTGGACACTTATACTCTTACTGTACAGTAAAGCCTCAAATCCCAACCTCTGAGACTGGAAAAATGCACACTTCAGAATGCCTTGTAAAGAGTACATAATGCCTTTCAGGACTATTTAAAATCATCACATGTTCTTCCTATATTTAATCATGTTATAAACATCAGTAACTATTAAATCATTATGAAACACTTTTTGCCCACATTATCAAAGGAAACCAAAGAATATACAGTCATGAAAATACACCAAAAAATTGAGGGGAATTTGTGCTTTTGCCACACAGCAGTGATCATCAATGAATGTCAATAATCAATGGTTTTAATCAGTCATATTTGTCATGTGCTAGGTCTATTCTCTCTTGTTCATGCACACATGCACATTCTCTGTGTGCATGCATATAACACCTATGCAGTATATACGGTATGGTACGATTAGGTACATCGAAATAGGTAATTAAGCAGGTATTTTTAGTTTGAACTGGAAAAATTGTTGGCTTTTCAAGTGGCAGAGAATAACATATAAAGATTCAGAAAGTTTCTAAAATTAAATGAGTTGTATAGTAAGTCTCTTCAGATGCAAATTTCTCTCTTTTTTTCATACAAGGCTATGTAAATGCTACATTCACTGTCTCATGAACAAGCCTGAAAGGCCAAAGTAAAAGTCTGGTTATTAATCACTGAAAGGTTAATGCAATAATTTGACATTGCATCAGTTGAAAGCCACTTCCAGGAGGTATTTTAGATAACACAGTGCCCTTTATAAATCTACTCCACTATTTTCTTTGGGTCTGAAATATGAAGCTTACTCACTAACAGTATAACTATAATTTATCCCTGTGATGATGGCAGGTGGAAAAAAAAAAAAAAAAAAAAAAAAGGACCACAAAAACCACAGTGCAGGCATGTCAAAACGAGTCTAAAATGATTAAAGATACACAGGACAAAAACAGCGGTCAGAAAAACATGTCTTACTGCAATCCTCTAGGACTTCAAGTTGCTAATGAAGGATTGATGGAAATGAATCCAAAGCTATAAGAAATCTGGGAGTAGAAGGGAGATTAAAAATGATACCAAAATCAAAATATATATAAGGTAGTGTGTGCATATAAGATAGGGAGCTTTTTAACAAAACTAGATGAGGAAAAGTCATTGCAAACAGGCAGTGATTTTACAAAACTAAATATGAAATTATATTCAGAGAATATCTGTATGTTGTTTTAACACTTTGTGTGATAGAGCTTATTTACACTGTTTCTTCTCTGCTTCTTTTATGAGAGCAAAGAAAATCTTGCTTCTACCCCCATAAAACAATTTAAAGGCAGAAGCATATTTCTTTCATATTCTAATCTGGAATCTGGAAAGTCCAGAACTTCCTCTTAACAAATCTGTTTTGCCTCAAATACAAAAATAGAGACCACTCACTGATACACTTCAACACTCCTCCAAGACTGCTCTTCTTCATTACAGCTGTACTCATTACTGGTCTACATTTGAATGGATCTCAAAAGAAACTTTCAAAGCATTCCCAAGGAGAATAAAATCCATTGCACTGATAATTACCTGTTAGCATCTAGGTCCCATCTCAAGATTTCACAGTATGAAGATAGTGTATCATTCTAGTGCATACCAAAAGGCCTCAAGGAAAAGTTATTTATTTCAATTGTATTTGGAATAATCCTTTTCCTGACTTCAGAGGTAGCTCCAGACAGAAAACAATGGCATTCTGTAGGCATTGCAAGACAGTATGATCTACTGTCAAGAAGAGTTTTATATTTCACAACCTGACTAATTTCAGCAAGGCACAGTTCTGTTTCTCTGGGATAAAAATGGAAAGTTGCTCTTATTTGAAAAGGGGGTTATAGACACAGTGTAGCATATTTGTTATGTAGAAGTAGCTAATCCTAGAAGCTAAACATGGGGGGTGGGGGGGGTGGGTTTAGGGAAGAAAGAGAGTGATGTAGCTCAGAAAAGTATTCCTTTCAGGAATAACGAAAGCATCAATAACAACAACTAATTTTGAGATGTTCAATTAACTTTTTATCAATTCTGACATCGACTTTTTGTGGAAAACAACAAAAAATAAAGGAATATGTGGCCTGACTATCCAAAAAAAGTTTTAAATGTGAGCTCAGTTAGACTCTGAAGTAAGTTCACAGGAAAAAACAACACATGTAATTTGACTCATTTAAAACTGTTTATCAAAACACAGGAGAATATTTCAAGAATTATGAATAGAGGGTTTTTCTTCCAATTTCTAAATGTGAGGATTTTATGTAATGATTTATTATTTAGTAAATGCTGTGAAATCTGGAATCTGAATAAGTAAGCAACACATACATACAAATGCGCACACATACATAGAAACCTTACCTTAGCCAGAGGCTTAGATTTGGTGTTATTCAATTTTTTCTCTTGAAGTTCAAATTCTTTCCTCCCTCCAAAAGACCAACCACCATATCTGATAATAGAAAAAAGGTAATAACAAATTACTTGCCTTAAGTTAGCAGTCCTTTCTTGCAATGGTAAAGTGGTAACATCTACATTAGTGCTTTATTTTTCAACTGAAAGTAAAACCACCTCTAACAAACACTCCTTCTGTTAAAAAGAAGGAGCTCAATATAGTCTTGAATCAGGTGAACATTATTGCTCTTTTCCCTCAGATAATTTTTTTACCTCCTGAAAGCTGACATCCCTGAGAAACAAGAGGGTTTTGAGTTATTACTGACTTTCAGAAACATCTTAAACAGCTTGATTTCTTCATACTCCATTCATATTTTAGCTCAATTTTTTTCATCCTAAAATGTTTACTTTTATTTTTATCAAATCAGATACATTTTGTTTAATGCATGAATGGCTAACACATTCTTCTTAGTGATCAAATCATACTTTGTGCAATATTTGCACTTATGACAAAGTCAGTAAAGGCATGTAAGTAAACCTCAAAATACAGCAAATTATAATCTCTGTGGCTGGTATCACAGAACATGAAGTCTTGCCAGGGGAATACCAGCCCTTTTTACTTCAAAGAAAATATTAATTGGAGCATAGCCACCTCTATTTGATCATCTGAGGAATGAAAACTATATTGTTTGTCTAATTTGCACATGCATATATAATTTCTTTTTCTGAGGTGCTGAAATAGTTCTCTGCATGGCAAGAAGAGCCAGGGTATGGCTTAGAAGCACTTACCATGCAACAGCTGGAGGAAGCTCTGAGAAGTGAGCATCGAGGGGTTCCATATTACCTTAGTCTGACTCTATGTCTTAATAACTAACAGATAAAGGCAACTATCCCTTATATTCTCAGTGACATAGTTCTATGCTTTAGATCAGGAAAGACTGTGTTTTTTACACACAAAGGACAAAAAAGTCTTGGATATTTTAAGGTTACCTGGCTTTGTTGGAAGGCCTCACTAAATATTCTTCCACAATGAATCCCGAAAGATTATACAAAATATGTCCTTTCTTATTCTTCATATAGGGAGCAGAGGTATTGAAACTTGGACACATCTGAAAAACAGTATGCATTTTAAAAGCAGTGGTGTTACACTAAGCCATATTTTTACGTTGATTTTACAGCACTGCTTTTAAACTGGATTTGTCTTTCTCAGCTTTGATAACTTTTCAACAAATTATGTACGGTTTTATATTTAAGACATCTCAAATTATTGTGTCACCTACATATTAGAACAACCTTTGATTTCTCTTGCAACTCAGATTTGTTTTCTAAATGTATATATAGTAAGTTTAGAAAGGTTTACAACGAGAAAGGCAAGACTGCTATCCACTTCTTGTGCCTGAGAAGAAACACAAAAAAGGCACCAGATGAATACGAGAAGAATACAAAATTCTAATTAATGCACTATGCTTCTAAACATTTCATTGATGGACTGCAGAGAAGAATAAATGAATATGTTTTCTAATGATTCATGGGATATTCTTGAAACCAAAGAAAAGGAGACAAACGATGACCAGATATGTTGAAAATTTTATAAAGTACTTTACGTATAGAAACAGAAAAATTTTAATGCTTGTTTGATATCTCAAGCCCATGCAAATTTCACTCTCATAGATTCTAATTTTCCATAGCTCACAGATACAGGTTCTGCCTTCACTGTCAAGTGACTTGTCTGCTTTGAGCTTTCATGGTTAACAAGCCTCTCCCTATGTGAGTTCCCACACCCACTTTATTTAAGCTTCTCTTAAGTATATATCTCACTAGTATTAGAGGCAAATTTGTTCCTTGCCCAGCAAAGTAAAAAATTAATTTATTCCTTCCACTTTTCCCCAAACTGTCTTTCTATACTTCACATGCAAGTCTTACTCTAAATATTTCTATCTGTATGAAGGAGAGAATTTATTTGATAGAAAGGTCTCATCCAGGGAAATTTATTTGTCACTTCAGACAGTTTCACATTCTTGTTTATTACTCAACATCAGAGCAAGTCAGCAGGAAAACACACTAGCCAAGAAGGCCAGAAATCATTATCTTTTCTCAAAATCCTTTCTTTCCTTAAAGGATGTTTTATTTTCAAATACACAATCCAAATCAAAATTAAAGTCTCATTCATGTGTCAATTCCCTTGTAGCTTCTATCAGCTAGTGGCACCTGTTCTTCCCATTTGAAAGTAGACTTCCAGATACTACGGAAGTGTTATGTTTTGACCTTATTTTACATGAGATTTTTGTAAGCAAAGTCCAAAGTGACCAGCAGGTTGAGGGAGGGGATCCTCCCCCTCTACTCTGGCCTCATAAGACCCCACCTGCAGTGCTGTGTCCAGCTGTGGAGCCCCCAGTATAAGAAGGAGTGGGTCCAGAGGAGGCCACAATGTTGATCAGGGTGCTGGAGCACATCCCCTATGAGGACAGGCTGAGAGAGTTGGGGTTGTTCATCCTGCAGAAGAGAAGGCTCCGGGGAGACCTTATAGCAGCCTTCCAGTACTTAAAGGGGCTACAGGAAAGATGGGGAGGGACTCTTTATCTGGGAGTGTGGTGATAGGACAAGGGGTAATGGTTTTAAACTGAAAAATGATAGATTTAGATTAGATCTAAGGAATAAATTCTTTCCTATGAGTGTGGTGAAACACAGGATCAGGTTGCCCAGAGAAGCTGTGGCTGCCCCCTCCCTGGCAGTGTTCAAGGCCAGGTTGGACGGGGCTTTGAGCAACCTGATCCAGTGGAAGGTGTCCCTGCCCATGGCAGGGGGGTTGGAACTAGGTGGCCTTTAAGGTCCCTTCCAAGCCAAACCATTCTAAGATTCTACAAGATATTTCAAGCAATATTCAGCCATCTCCGATTCCTGTTATTATGGATCAATCTACAGTAATTTCTAGTGCATAGACACCTACACAGACACTTATAGATACATCAGAACTGTGCAAGCTCTTTCCCTGAAGACTTCAGAATATGTGGGCCAAACATTAGATGAAACAGAAGGAAATCTCCAATTGTAACAAAGCCAGTGCTCTGAGGGTTTATTTCCTCATCCCTTTCTCTAGACCTTCAAAAAGAGTTAAGGTATTACATGTAATATACACACACGTATTTTTTACATACATAAAATTACATACCTCTTGTTCAGACACACATCCACATGAATCCTGGGGTGATGTAGATTCCATCTGCCAACATGAATTATTTTTTCTAATGGGAATAAACATAACAATAGGAACAATCATTAAATAAAAGGAATATATTACTTAACAGAAGAAATCCACAGAGTAATGAAAAAATCTGGCATCTTGAACACCTTCTTAGCATTTTATCACAGTGGCAGCTATGTCTGAAACCACATCAATTTTACTCATTTGTATCAAAGTAGATTCACCAAAAAATGTTTATATACGTAAAGCAGCAAATGAGCTGCATGCCTTGTGTTTGCAGCAACAATATAAGCAAAGCATTCCTAAATTTGGAAATCTGTAATACTTCCTAACAAATGTTGCCATTATTGTCTAACATTCTAATTGGAAGTCTGTCACAGACTTTTAAGGGATTTGGATTAGACCTTTAACAATTAAGCCTATTTATGTAATTTGCCTGGATGCCAGTTCCTTCATCAGAACAGATTTGTCATGAACCTCATGCTGACAAGAAAAGCTTAGGATAGTCCACATTACACAGACCAAAAAAAAATATAGAATTTACAATATTTACAATTTATTGTTAAAGAAGTAATTACATTATTCACTGTTACCCTTGTTTTGAATGCATGCATGTGTGGTCCCAGCCAGAGAAATATCTCAGTAGAATCTGAGAAAGGTTTCCTAGATTATCATCTTCAGTGCTGATCAAAGTGGGCCATAGCAGGAAAATTAAAAGACGGGGGAAAAAAAAGGAAAAAAGAAACATTGTGAAACATCTTGATATGTCTATTTCTATTAACTTTGAGGTTCAAGAATTGACATGTTTATCAAAAAATTAAAGAACTATAAAATCTGTGCAATAAGAAACATACCAAAACAGCAAAATTAGATAATTTCAAAAACTATATCTGAACATGTAAAGAAAATTCAATCCAATTATGGCTAAACAACTCTCAGCCATCTTTCTCTTTATAAACATGTATTCTTAGCTGTTAGCATGGTTTAACTGTTTTTATATTTCATTTATAAATTCAAACAGCATCCTGTTATGTTTATGAAGATATCTGGACTTATATCCAGTAGAAAAAGTGATCCGTATGTGATATGCACTTGATGCAGAATAGTTCAGAGCTGAGCTATAGATATTGTACATTAAAAATAAATAAATAAATCTAGTTGGTTTCAAAGAAGAACATATAGAAACCAGAGGGCACCAGGCTTTGTTAGTACTGTGTGACACTTTCAGACCTGAAGATTATTTTGAGGAAACACCTTCAGACATAAGCAATTAGTTAAAATGAAGCCTGCAAGGGCTTGTTTAAATACACTTGTGCATTTACATATAAATGGCCATATCGATATGGTATTGAAACATTACACAGTTCAAACTGCTCCAGAGTCTTTGCCCTTTCCTCCAGAAAATCTTTCGCACAGTGATTTTCTAATTTTATCTCTTCTATAAAAATATACTAACATCTGAAAAAAATAAACAGGTATTGTAAAAAGTAACCTATTATTCTTCCTAGAATACAAGTGAGAACTCAAGGGTAAAGGTCCCAGAACCCTGGATACTGATGTTGATGGATGAGTCCTTTACCTAAAGAAGGATTCTGCATTGTCATAAAGTCTTGGTGTCAGCTTGAGAGAAGGATAATCAATAGCCAGTGGCTTCACACTAAACAAGGCCATCGCCAGTGCAACGAAGAGGACAGGCAGCAGAGCATTTGACAGACTTCCTCTCCAGTCTCGCCTAGCATGGTGAAACCTCTTCATCAGAAAGGCAACAATCTGTGCGAGAACAAGATGGGCTCCACACACACTTGAGGCCCCCGTAAATGAGATATCTGAGTAAGACAAAAAACCCCAACCTCTTAACAGACAAGAAAAATCAAATTAAACTTTCATGTGCTACATTTTCAAATATAGAATATAATAGTCTTTTTGACAGAAAAAAAACCCCAAAACTACATAAAGGTACAATGTTCTCCTGGATGGAATAATATAACCTTCCCCAAGTATAATTAACTCTTCCTTTAAGGGAAAACAGATATTCAGCTAACAAATTCTAGCTTCCTGTACACAGCTAAAGGTGTACTGAACACCTGTTTTCTCACGGTCTTTGCACTGGTACAACCATTCCTTGTTCATTGCCACCTTTTCTTCCAGACAAATTACTATGACAAACATGGCCTGTATTAGCACTAAGGTCTTGAACCACCTCAAGTAAAATCAGAAGCAACTTCTCCATAGGGATTTCAATAGAATAACTTCAGAGTATGTAATACAGCATCATAGATGCTAGAGACATGGATTGTCATTAAAGTATTCCATTCATTTCTCTGCTCATACAGGACTGATAAAATTTTCTAATGTGATAGTTAATGCAGTTTACATAATCCTAGCTCACGGGCTGTCCCTCGCATTCCCATGGGAGTGTGTCCACATTTTATTAACACCTCACCAATTACACATTTTCCTGATACACTTTCCCTTAATTTCATTTTATGTTCCTTGTTAGACAACCATGAATGACACCAATCACTGTGCATTTTAAACCTTAAAATCACATTTTAAACCTTAATGCCTTCTAGTTATTGTGCAGGCTATTACCAGCTCCTCTGACTTTGTGGCCTTGCCAGACTGAACATGCTTCAGCCTCTTTTCTTCCTTATAACTTATCAGTGCCTGGTAGATTTACTACCACAGATATTTGTACTGTAGCAGGACTGAACAGTATGTTTGTCATAGTCCTCAAAGATATATTTTATGATCCCTTCTGATTTGTCTCTTACTACTTTCCCTTCTATAAACAGAGACCACTCTAAGCAGCATTTCCATGTTACATTTGAACAACTACTTGTATGGGACCTTTCAAGTAACCTCAAATTAATAGTTTTTCACTCAGCACAGGTTTTTTTCTGGTTTACTAGAATTTAATCCTACAAGAGAGAGATGTGGGATAAATATGGGGGAAAAATAAATAGAAAAAAAAGTTGAACTTCTGACAGAGTGGCCATTGAGCAAAACATCTCAAATTCTGTAATCTACAACTGGACTATGAATTATAAACTTATGATTTTTCATATTAAAGATTATGTGTATTTTGCCATGAAAAAATATAATCAAGTAGACATACTGTGGGAGATTGTGGCTTTTAGGGTTTGGGCCTACACAAAAGGAGGAAGTCAAATGAAATAAGGCTTCATGGTGACACAATACCTCGTGTGGACTTCTCAAGGCTAAGACTTTTGGAAAAAGATGAATATCGTATCCACCTCCAAGAACAGAAAAAAAGGAGGTTCCAGGTAAATATAGGTTAATTGTCCTCAGTCTCTGAGAAGGTTACAGACCAAATCCTCCAGAAAACAGCACCCAGGATATGAAAACCAAGAAATGACTGGGAATAGGCCACATGGACTTGGTAGGGTTGAACTGTGCCATCTGAGAGCTCACCAAGAATACAGGACTGGTTTGGTGATTGAAGGAAGAGCAGTGGGTGCTGTTTACTTTGACTTAAAGCCTGTGACATGGTGTCCCACAGTGTCCTCAGAGTAAATAGGGTGAGGAGGATTACAAGGACTGTTGGCCGGACTGCCAGGCACCACACTGTGGGCTGTGAGCATCTGACCCAACTGAGGAGGCAGCTGGCTATTAGAGCTGTCCCTCAGGGGCACTGATGAGGAAAAATGCTCACTAACAGTACTTTTTAACATACACTTGCGCACACCTGCACCTGGAGGGGATCCACACTCTTTGGAGGCATCTGCAGGTCAGGCACTAAGGAGAAGGAGAACCTCCTGACAGCAGGAGCAGCTCTCCAGCAGCACCCAGGGACCCCAGTGGCACCAGGGAGCAAAGTCTCTGCTCAGGGAAAGGACGAGAAGCAACAGGCACCAGCTGGAACATGGGAAAATCTGACTTAACATATCAGGAGAATAAATTTCATTGTGAGGATGAAAACCAAAACTCAAGACCAGACTGGACACAGCACTGAGTAACCTGCTCTTACTTGACCGGCTCTTCCAACCTTAATATTCTCTGAATCTATCAGATTTCTATTAACTCTAAGTAATTAATTTTGGTTTTATTTCTGGGGAAAAATACTTCCAGTATTTACTCTTTTAATTCCACATCTGAATAAATTTTCTTTTTTTTCCACAAAAATCCCATAGAACAGAAATACTCTTTTAGCAGTTCTAATCACAGCCATATCTTGCTAATTTGACAGCTAACACAAATGGGATTTAGGATTTCAAATCTCTGTGAAGACAAAAAGTAGCTACAAAATTCAGATCCTGGTTCAGCATCCAAGTACCCAAACCAAGAATGGTTACTTTTTGGGCTTGGAACATGTTTTTTCTATAAATAGGGCTAGTAGGAGAAGACAATCTTAGTAGAAGAACTTTCTTTTCAAGCAAACTTCTTAGGAATGTATTAAAATCTTTGAACTATTATGTCAAGACTTTCAGTAGTTGACTCAGTACAGAAATGGAAATACTTGGAAGCAGAACAATTTTCAAGGAATGAGTGTTTACAATAAAACAGATCCTTAAGTGTTTCCAGCTGAGCATCCCTGAAATTATAAAATATACTATCTCTCATTTATCAAAGTAGCGAAATGCCAGAAAAAGAGCATAGAATGAGATATTTGTTATAGTCCCAAACCTGTTCATAGATTATAAACATGAAATATGACTGAAAGATGCTTCAAAATATTTGTCCCTTTGAATCTCAGAAAGAGGAGTATGACACCTACTTTCTGGGGGCAGAAAAGGAAATCAAAGCTGTCATTCATTCTTTTTTCTTGACAAATGGAGCAAAGAGATATGATAACAAATTAATTCAGGTTGCAATAAGAAGAGAAACTGTCATCCTGAATAAAAATAATTGTCCATTTTGTCTAATATCCTCTTACTCCATATTTCTAATACTGGCCAGGCAAGATACATCACAAGAAGATGCAATAAGCTGTTCTATTAAAAGTATGTTTACCTCAAGCACTTATTATTTTTTTAAATTATTTGTCTTCTCTAAAAATAGTATATATTATTTAAAATTCTTATTGACAAAGGTGTCAAAAGTCTTTCTGAATCATCTTAAATTTCAGTCTTTGTGACCTTGAATTCTGTCATTCATTTGTGTTTCAGGTAAGCACCAAAAAGTCTTCTTTATCTGTTTTGAATTTATTCTATTTGATGGTATCGGATATGCTCTTAAATCTTGCTTTAGGAAGCAGGTTATGGAAGTTTCCAATCTATCTGCTGCATAAATAATCTCAACCTTTCAGTATCCTCTTATGAAAATCTTTATAGTCCTAATCAGCCTCACCACTTGCCTCAAGTCTCCTTATATTACCGCTGTATCAGTCTCAAGATATATTGCGTTCAATGTGGCTGTCAGATGTGGAAACACTACTGATTTATACAACAGCATTATGCATTCTTGTACTGATCTGCTTGTCTTCCTTATGCATCATACCATTTTGTCTGACTGCAACCACACTGTGAAAAGTAGCTTGCATTGGTCTTTCCATAATTGACTCAAAATGGCTTTCAAGATGCCCAAGGTATTAAATAACTTTCTTTTTTTTTAAAAAAAAAAAAATACTATTCCTGTGTACACTTGCCATTTAATCTTTCATGTTTCTTAATCCTACATGCATAGTCTAATTTAATTTTCTTTTAACTAGAGCCTACAGAATTAATTTTTCTTCATAAAGCTTGTAAGTAATTCACCATCTACATTTGGTATGTATGTCAGGAGGCATAAAAGCAGCACACATTTATGGGGGAACAGTTTCTGATTACCACTGATAATCATAAAGACTAGAAGACAGGACCAGCTGACCTCTCTGTTATGAAGTCAATTTTTATGCAGAAAGCTTATGGAAATATTCTCATTAATAATTTAGATCATAAAATTAAAAATCTGACCTAACTGTTAGAAGCTATCTTGACTTATGATTGCAATTATCCACAAGAAGTGCAATTATGTTCACAATTAAGTTGTACTTCCCAATTCATCCAGACTCTCCTCTGTATCATCGAAAAGATTTTTGCTGCTTTCCAATTCATATAGCTAATATCAGATACAGAAAAACAGAGCAGAGGTCCTAAAATTTGCGAACCAAGATTTTGAAAAACCTTACCTATAGACTGCTTTAGAACTAGGAGCAGAACCAAATATTGTAAAAGACTAACTGGATATTAAGTGGTGTTTTTCTCCCCTTTTTTTTCTAGAAAATTATGTAATTCTAAACATTTTTCATAGTATAATAAAATATGGAAATTCGCTATGCAGTGGATATGTTAACAGCCAGGAGGAGACAATTTCAATTCTGCTTTTGTCATTTTGGCATTTAGACAAATTATTTAGAGGAGGTTCAGATTTAGCAAGATAATCCTGGAACTAAAATAGCTTGGCAAAACAGTTGAGCTAGCTCACATAAAACTGGTTGCATTTGGAAGTAGTATACATTTAATAGCTTATCGGAAATTCTGTGTCAACAAGTAGTTCTAAGCTGAGCTACTGATCTGACATGATTTTGTATTTCAACATATGCCATGCTAGCACAGGGACAGTGCTAGCCCACCCATCTGTGCACATAATTCCATTACAAAGTATAAAAGTGTCCTTTCTTTACTCATTATAAAAACAATATTGATTTTGTTTCTAGAAGGATTTTGAGAACTAATTTTTATGTAGGGCATTTGAATAAAAGGCACTTTGACAGTGGGAGATATAAAGGGAAGCCTCTAGTCTGTGTTTCATACTAGGACAGATTCTTGCTTATATGTAATTGGGATGTGAGCTGTCTCCATACAGAGCTGGTCAGAAAAATCTATATTTTGGAGGGAATTTCACAAAATAAATTCCCTTCTGGCATTTTTAGATATAAATCCCCCCTTTTCTCCTTAGAATATTTTAAATTTTAAGGATTGTGAATATTTCTTCTAAAAAGTTGATTCAAATTGTTTCCATTTTAGGAATTTCCTGTCCAGAAAAGCAAAACTTCAGCAAAATTTACAGTTCCTCCTCCCTCCCTCATACATAATGCTCAATCCAATTAACTGACATGTTCTCACAGGACAACATTGGAGTTTTTAATTAAAAATTCAGGTTTCTGAACCCAGATTCCAGAGTGGTATTCTTTATGGGCCTGAAGATCTTTGAGACAGAGCAGTAGAAATCTATGTAAATGTAGAGTTCATCAGTAACATGAACATATTTTAAAGCCAAATCACTGATCTCTGTCACTCCACAATCTTGCAGAGAATCCCTTTCACAACTCTCATCTCCCAAGCCCTTTTCCTCAAGCCAGACAGTTGATCAATCAGAGGATTTCCTTCCCTTAACTAAGACGTTCTTATTAGTCAAGATTCGACATGTTTAGTATTTTAGCACCCTGAAGACCACTGAAAGGACAGCATGAAGTACGTAACTGATTCCTATTGGAAAAATCAAGAAAGAACAAACATAACCAGAAAAATGTGTTCAACAGTCTCACCAAAAAAACCCCAACACCCAAATCCCACAGCCCAAGAAATTTTCCATAGAAGAACTACCAGAAAGCTTATAAAGTAGCCTCTTTAAGCTCTTTATTGTTGCATTTCCCAGAGAAATGCGTATGAACAAAAGTTAATTTGTAAGCAAGAAGCTTAGGAAAAGAATGGGGCAAACTTAATTCCAAATACCCATCCTCTATTTAAAAGAAATAAATTCTCAAGTAAGGTCTAAACATAGCAGCTATGATCTACACACAGCAATGTGTAAGAGGCTGAATGAAAGATACAGCCATGTAAAATGCTGTTGTGCAGAATGAAAAGTGTAAAACATGCAGGAGTTAGAGGACAACAAGCACTCATCCATAAAATCATTTTCTTCACTCTTTCTTCCTACATTGTTATCAATCAGTTACAGAGCTGCATCCAAGCAACAGTGTTTGATCCTGGTCATCACTGTTTGCATCCAGGATTTTCATTCAGGTTTGTTGCAGGTGGTAAACACATTGTATGGACTCACATAAAGCAAATAATTAAATAACAATGGAATATACTTTGCTAGTATCCACCAGAGAAAAGGAAAGAAACAAGACAGTGTTAGTCTTTTATTTTAGATTTGCACAAAGCACTACAGCAAAATCTGAAAAATATATAGTGCAACACACAATACACGTCAATATGTTAACAAATAAATGAGCTGCAGTCTTTTTTTGTTGTTGCTGGGAGAGAAGGAACTGTTAAAATGAGGAATATTCCAGTCATGATTTCACATGAAATATGACTGATATAAACACTTTAAGCACCAATCTAAAATACTCCACTTCTCTTGCACATTGATGCACCTTAACCCTACCTTCCAGGGATAGCTTTGGGACGGCTAACTAGTAAACTGAGAAATAATTAAAACCAGGACATTTTTGGGTACTGAATAACCCAACTGAATAAAATACATTATAGTTAGCAAAATAGCAAACTAAATAGAATACATTATCTAGATTCTCAACCATTCATTAAATGGATATATTGCCTTTGCTGAGATGGGCTAAGCAGTTAGAGATGAAAATGTGGAATCATAACTTCAACACTGCAGACATCTCTGCAGAAAATGATCACCCCAAAAAGAATGATTCCTGGGCCCCACCATCTTCAAATTTTGTGCAGATTACTAGGTGAACTCGAACAGGGTCCATCTGAATCTAACTCTTCCTACAGCAGTCCAGCATCAGAGTATGCTGCTGCAAATATCTACAAAACAGTCAGGACATTTTTAGTGTAAGGAAGAATCCAACTCAAGGCATTTGCTCACTCCTTCCAGACCTACCATAGCCTCATCCACATTACAAACATCATCCTTTAAGAACTTGCGTTTTTTCAAAGTTAGAACATACTATTACCTGTATTATAGAAATAGGTGAGCACCACTGAATGCAAACCAAATGTTTCTTAGCAATTATTCAAATCAGATAAAAACTAAAAAGTTAGATCCCAATTTTCCCTTCCTTTACATCTTCACAGACATCCATGACTATTTATAGTAGACAATATAATTCTATCACATTAAGTATTAATTTAGGTATCTGTAATGCCTGTACAAGATACAACGAAAGTAAACCAGCCTCTTGAATACATACAACTAATACTGAAATACATGTTGAATTTCCTGTTTTAACCTTCTACTTAATGCAAGAATACCCAGTCTCATATGACTGCAAAAATCCATTTAGCTTTGTCATTGTTCATATCAAAAATAACAGAAAATTCTCTAAAAGTATAAATGCCACATCATGCAACAACACCCCATGTGCAGTAACAGATAAGAATTTTAGAACAGGTGTGCATCACAGCCACTCTATTTTAAGGGTAAATTTGGGGAAGGAAAAGAGTCCATATGACATTTAGCAAGTAAATACATTAGTTAGAAAGCCAGTGAACTGAGACCTCTGCTTTTAATTTATGAACCTGATTTATAATCTTACTTTCCCAAACCTATTTGCCTGTTTTATCTACTCATTGCATTCAGCCTTAAAACTAGACTTCAAGCTGTTCAAAGGTAGTGAGAACCTGCATTTCTTATCCTTACTATTAGTCCATAGTGTTTCTGGAACAACAGGGTTTGACTTTAGATTGGATTTCCAAGGTACCGCTCTAATATAATAAATTATAATAGCCACCTCAATAGCTAGGAAAAAAACAACACCCTAGTTGCAGCTGAAGTGTTAGCTGATGTCAAAACACCACTTGTTTTTATTACTATGAAAATGGGTAGACATGTATCCGTAACAGACTCAGCTGAGTCACTTATTTTGGAAGGGTTTTAGTGAATGGTACAAGCCCCTAGTCCAGTTATAAAAGCACTATTATAACTTTCAATGAAGGGAATTTTCTAGTACAAAATAGTCAGTTTTCTTCCCTTCTCCAGTCAGAAGCACAGAAATAACGCACAAGCATAAAGAAATGGGAAACAATGGTATTGCCTTCCTATCCATTACCCTACAGACCCAAAAGAGAAATTAAAGGATTGTTACACTGACAGCCAAGCTGATTTGATGAATGGCCATCTAAACTAGTCTGGTCCTGATGGAAGAGAAGGACACATTGCTCAATGCATTGTTTCCATAATTCACAAATATAGGGTTGCATTGCTTTCTACGGCTGTGACTTTCAGTGTCTAATACAATGTCTGTTGTTACATTTCCATGTTTTCTTCAACTTCGCCTTGGTTTATATCTCTTTCCTATATTTAACTTGGGGTTCCGGACTAGCCTAAACCATATTGCAAAAGAAGTCAGAATTAAGCACCAAGTATTTTTTACTTTTGTATGGAGAACTCTTTCATGGCCAGAGCACTTTCATCATGATGAGATGGGCATATTCTCTGGAAACAAATTAAAGACAAATATTCAGCCAGGTGGACACAATCCTATCGTTCCCTGAAAAGGAAAATGACTGTAATTTTGGGAGTCTTAATTCTCTGATTCTGAGTTTCTGCATGATTAACTTGCAACATTAACAAATATGCTAATTTCAATTTCCAGGAGATAATTTTCCAAACAGATATGCTTTTATTGTAGTATTATCTCTCCTGCTGTGATGCACCTGCAATTAATTGCCACGTGGAGGAGGGGACAAGAGGAGGAACAGTTGAAAAACAGACACACAATAGTGGCTACAAAATGGAGGCCTATTTGCAACTTCTGTCTGTATTCTTTAAAAGTATAAAAGCAGAGAAGTAGTCTGTCTGAATTGCCAAAAAAAGATCCCAGCTGATTTAATGTATATTTATATATATTCATCCATATCTACCTCAGACTTTGTAGAGAGAAAGAATACATTTGTACATGCACACATCCATTGGATGGATATCCTTCTGTGCTAGAACATACCCTCTTATTACAATAAGCGGCTCACTTTTTGAGATTGGTTCCTTTTCTTTGAAGTGTAAAGCTATTAGAATTCCACCCACTGAATTCAGCCTGTAGACTCAGGTTACAACATTCCAAGATTGAATCCAATGTAGACAATAGGGCAACAACCCAGAGTACTTTTGCTGTGGTTGGTGAAAATTTGGTGAGCAATACAATCTGAATGTTCTCTCTACCACAGCACTTAACATTAAGTGTGGGACTTAATGCTGTTAGTATTTTCAGACTAGACAGATTATACGTATAGCAAGGGTTGAAGGTGTCCTCAAGTACTTCCCACTGATAACTTGCTTCCCAGAACGGGGACTAAATTTGTAGCTGTCCAGTTTTGTTCTGCAGATGACTTGTTATGCAGCTGCTCAGTTTGTAGTGAGTGGCCTTTGGAGGCGCTGTATAAAGCACTCTGGAACAAGCCTCCTGCAATTGCTTAGAAAAAACTCAGACAACAAATGGAGCAAAACTGTTCAGCAGGACCAAGATTTCACCTTGACAGATAAGGACATTCTTAGCCACTTTCACTTTTACAATTTGTGCAAGTATTAGTTTAATATGAACAAAGTATTTGGTCTAAAATATTGCAATTTCCATAATCAAGAATATTTTTAGACACTATCTCTACTGGAGTTATTCTATTAACAATAAAATCATATCAGAGTTTGTTCAGGGAAACAATTCAAAACTGAAAAATGACTGAGTTCTGCAGAAGGCATGTTTTATTCAGACCCACAGCTATAGCAAACAATTGAAAACTGTATTTGATGAATAATCTCTTTCCTCAGGCATTCTGGTATCTCATAAATAGTGGTATTAAACAGCTACAAGAATCTTGATTAAGAGAACCAATTGATCCATTTTTTCTAATGCCTCCAATGGATATGGTAACCTAAATAAACTGCAGAATACATCAAGAGACAGAAAGGGAAAAAAATTATATGGATAAAAATTATATAGATAAAATTCCAACATCAGGTCTGCATATCATAAGGTCCCACATATACTTCAAATGACGAATTAACTGGCAACTGTCTAATATACAAATCCTGTCAAGGTCTTAACCTGTGACATATAGAAGTTTATCGCATGAGCACTTTGCAAAAAGTGCAGTCCTAAGTGCTGATCTCTCAGCACACTGCTTTTTTATTGAATCTACTTTGGATGTTGACCCTGCAACTCCTGAAACAGTTTTTTGTTACCTTTGCGAAATGAAAACCTTGTAGTCCTGCAGAATGTTGCTAGTATCAAGAAAACAGATGTGTGACTATTGATAATGTCTTTCTGGACTTTTGTAATACACAAAAGATATGTTTTAGTGACAGAGCAGAGACAACAATTTCACTAAAGGAGATACTTTTGAGAAAGTACAGGACACATGAAAATCCAATTTCATGCAGAAGTATCAACCTCAGCCTTGCTAGCAGAAGATGTGTGCCACACCTTCTACATACATAGGCTAATTGTTCATTAGATGAAGCAAGATGTTAAGAAGGGTCCATGAATCCCCTTCCCTGGTCATTGTTCAATTTTAGAATAAAAATTAAATATACTTAGTCTTTAGAAGTATTTCTTCCAAAAACTGACCGTTTACATCGTTACCTACATAATTGAAGCTAAAGTATCTGTATTTGCTGGTGCAACAGCATTAACAAAGCAAAGTTATGTTTTAAAATATTTGTGTGCATGTGTGTACATACACATACACTATCTTAATCTATAAAAATATATACACATATAGGCATACTTGGAAAAAAATTTTGTAAAATATATACTCCATTTTTAAGCTAAAACAAGGCAAGGAAACATCAGAATTTACTTTGTATATGAAACCTAAAGACTAGTTATTGATAACAAATATTTTCTGATACCTTTTATAACTTTGCATAGGCCTCATTATGAGGGAGAGAAATAATCAGTTCATCTTGAACATGAGAAGGAAATGCTATCTTTGGAAAACTCCAACTACTGAGCAACAGAAAGAGCATAAGCCAATAAGGATTTCACTATTTAAGCTAGAAAGAAAACATTACTACAGGCATAGCAAAAGCTGCATTAGTGTTACACCAGGCAACCCATCACTGCTGTTACATCAGGCAACCCATTGCTGTTTAACTTTTAGTTGCTTTTCAGAAAACAGATGATTACATAAGCCACATACTGAACACAGATTTTTGAAGATGTTGCAAATGTGAAAAAAAAGTTAAATACATCCAAAAGGTGTAATCAGGTAATTCTCAACAACAATAACTGAACACAGGAATACTGTCTGCAAGATCTCATTTGTTCTCTGAGCAAGAGTTCTCTTATATATATATTATTTTTTTTTTTTTACTTTTTTGGGGGGTAAAGTTTACTTAAGAATCATTAGAACATGAAATAGAAGACAAGCAATCCTGCAGAGTAGAGAACAAGACTCCTGAATATTTTATTAAAAGACAGGATTTTAAAGATACCAGGAAAGATCATAAAGGCTGCCAATACAACAGTTGCAAACAGGTAAAAGGTAACAGCCTCAACAAAATACAGGAACTAAAAGAAAACAACAGAAAATGCTGGAGCACAAAGGAAAAGTTGGAGAAAGAGAGACAGAAGGGAGCACTAACAAGTCTGAGAGAAAACAAAGCCTGTATGAACATATATACTGTTAAGAAGACATCAAAGAAGGGCTTATAGTCAAGACATAAGAGCTACACAGCTGAGATGATTTGGTAGCTTGGTTTTCAAGATGTTAAGGAAGTTCACAATAGATAAATAAAACATTCTTAGTGCTCCCACAACTATCTGTATCTTTTGTCCTTCAGCTCTAAGAAATATCTGAGCATAGTGGATGAGCTTCCAAGCTATTTCATTTCTGAAACAAGCACTATTAATAACTAATATAACAAACAATCTAGATTATGACAAAGGCAAGGCAGCGGGTTGTTGGAAAGAGCAGGTTCAAAATATTCTCAAACATCCACATCAGGCAGCAAGAGCTGAGTGTTGTTAATATCAAATACAATTTTCTGTTTAGAAGGCATTTGAGATATGTAGAAATTCAATATATAGTCATCACCATCAAAAGTTACATGCCTATCAGTTCTGGTGACTCTCAACTTCATAAAAAAGTCTCTAATGTTTCTGTTTCTTCTAAGCAGGATAGAAAAAGCATCAACTCTTCCATCATAAGATGAAGTGATGCAACAACTTTCCTCCTTTGTTTTCAATTAGTTAGAAACTGGAAATACTCAGTAAACTTCAAACCACAATCTGAAGTCTATATCTATATGGATAGCACGACACATTTCTTCAAACATACCTTTCAGTCTAAATGAGATACGTACATTTTAAGAACAAGTAAAAATACCAAAATACACAGTGAAGGAAAGCAGCTAAGTCACACAGGTGATCTTTTATGGAATCAACTCAATTCCACCAGCAGAACACATTCATAAGCAATTAATATGATTTTCAAAATAGAAACTTCAGAAGGGGTTACTGTTCTTTTCTCTGGTGCTCTAGCACTTGCAGAAAACTATAGTCTTTTTACAATTAAAAGCCCTTTTTGTCAGGTGCTTTACTAACCACTTTTTTCTCTAGAGCTGAAGGGAACAAAAAGCATCTGTAAAAAAAGCAGGCAGGATTAATTTCTTTCATTTGCCAGCATTTAGGAGATGAATGTGAAGATAAAGAGGTGGAGAACAGGAAGTGGATCAGCTTCTTGGCATTGTAAGAGTATCTCCCTTTACTAGAAAATAGCTGGTTTTCCATTTTTCTGATAGCCCTCTGATGTCTGAACCTGTCTAACAAAGAGCCCAAGATGTCCATATTGTAGATGAAAAGTGGAAAAGGACCAGGCAGCAACCACAAGGAAAGCAACTGGTAAGGAAAATGTCTGGATGAGAGAAGAAAGTGGTGGGTGAAATGAGCGAAACACATTTGAGGTAAGTGGAAGAATCTGATCACTTTCAGAAGGATAGAAGGAATTAGTTATGCACTTACTGAGAAAACAAAGTTATGTAAACCTTAAACAAATTCGAGGATCTTATTTTTGAGACCACATATCTTTTTGTGACTGCTGAAAGGTAACATTATAAAGATTCTCCATTCTCATTCCATGCTTCAGAGAATGCTGAAAGGGTGACAAAAAGAAAAGGAAGCAAGACTTCAGCTTGAAGAGTAGAAAGCTAAATAACTGGAAGAGGTGAAGTTCTCCACATATGCTAGAATCACAAGATTTCCTGCAAGAAACTAATTAAAACAAAAATTAAAAAGCTGAAAGAAAATATAACGTATCCAAGATTTTTAGACCAGCTGTCCTGATATTTCTTTTTTGGGGTCTAGTGATTAATTTCAGTGGCAGTGTCTTCTACACTATTAGTCTACCAGAAGACGGAAACGTATGCTATATTTTTTCCTTAGCAATAGTTGTCAAAAATTTGAAAATTTTAACATCGGTCTTCATGTCAGCAGCCACTTCTAAACCTATCCACTGCTACTTATTGCCCATAGTTTTCAGAAATCAAGCTACATTTTGCAAGGTGGAGCACTGAAATCACTCTTATAGGCTTTATGTTAATTCTACACGGAAAAGGAAGCAGGGAGTTCCACTTGAAAACTGACACTGTGATATAACTTCAAACATAACAAATATTCTGTCAACCCTTATTTCATAAATACAGGGAACTCAATTTTTCATAATGGATTAAAAGCTTCTCTCTAGGAACAGAAGAAACCACTTGATCACCTATCAACAGACATCAAATTCCACTCCATTACCCATGTGCAGAAATCAATAACACCTTTTACTGTAGCATTATTTTCTGCAAAGGCCTCAGATTTGTGTCGAATACACCAGGAGAGGGAACATACTTTGCTGGATAGACTAACTCCAAATGTTAAACAGTCTCTAGAAGTGCCTGCCTTTAGCTTCCAGCTATTTGTTTCTCCTATTTCTTCCTTTATTCCATTTATAACTTCTGCCCTTGTAAAAGTTAGAATTATATCTTAATATATAGTATTCTTCATGCAGAAAAAAAATTTGGGCTTTTCTTTTTTTTTTTTTTTTTTTCTTTTTATAAACTACATTAACTGAGCCCTGATAGTGACTTTAAAAGGACTTCACCTCCAATCTCCAATATTAATTCTTCTCTGTTTCCGTGCCAAATGCTCAAATTTTTGTTAGACATTCAAACTTAAAAAGATGGACACAAAAGTTGTACATAGTATTGTAGCATCAGTCTCATTAATTTTGTACTGATAGTCAAAATGACCTCTTCACGTCCTTTTGTACATTAAATTGAAACATAAATCATCTTAAACATACTGTCTGTCTTAAAATGTTTTTTCACCAGGATTAGTAGGTAACTTTCAAAGTCAGTGTTTTTTGCAGGATATTACTTCCCATCACATAGATTTGCCGAGCATTTGGCTTAATTAAAACACACTTTATTTAGAATAAATTCAGTTTTTCAAGTGATCTAACTCATTCTTTAGGACTGGTCGGACTCATTACCAATCTATCATTCCCTTGCAGCAGTCTTTTCTTTTTTTTTCATAAGCAAATTTTAATTTACTTTAGTATCACTGATGAAAATAATCAAAAAGCAGAGTTGAAACCCAGTGAAAATTCACCGAAAGCTCTTCAGTTTGATGTTTTACTACTGATGACTGCTTTTTGCCAACTACAATTTCTTAATTAAATTATCTTTCAGATGTGTTTTATAAGTACTGTATACTGTTGATCTCTTAAATCCTAATAGGAACAATGTCATATTTTGCCCAGTATCCTTCAAAATGGCTAACACTAGCTGCTTCAGAGAAAGATTTAAGCAACCATAAAAATTAGTTGTTCATCAACCTGCTTCTACTCCAACACTTCCAGTGACTAACTTATCCAAGAATTTCAAAGACATATAAGCTTTAACAGCACTTCTGTTACTATAGCTATTCATATTATTTATACACTAATAATCACTCTTTGGCTTTTAAGAACATATTACTACAACCTTAGTCTCCATAACATTTTATGGTAATGAATTTCAAAAGTTATGTATCACTGTGTGCAAAATATAATTTTATTCATTTTGAATATTCTACAGTTTAGTTCAATTATATCTCAGGTTCAAACAGTATTTTACTGTCAGAAGAAATTAGATCCAAAGTTGGTACCTCTCAAACATTTCTAAGATGTAGAATACTACAAAATTATTTTTTCTGTCTCTTTAGCAAGATATCTGAATATCTTAATTCTGCAGTATTGGTCCCTTAACAATCCAATGAGTCCACTCTCTAGCCTATTGCCTGTTTTTGCACAAGATCAGAAAATTTGTTCATGGTTAACTAGTCACCCCTTAAGACATGCTCTCAGCTCTCCTGATTATTTGTGTACATATACTGCCTGCTGTAGCTTATGATAATTTTATTGGACTCCATAGAGATAGTTTCTCCATTTTCTCAAGGCTATTTGGCTCCAATGATCTTGTCATGCAGTCATTGCAAGCTCAGTCTAACCTTTCTTTCTGCATGCTCTGTATACAGCTACAAAACAATAACCATCAGTTGTGTGTCCTAGCTGTGTATAAATTAATTATGGACATCTGTATTATAATATATGCATGTATTATGGCTGCACAGATAGGCATTCCCTAACTTAAAAAGAAAGTGTTAACTGTTCTCACCAAAAGGTGAGTTTTATTCCAAGCTTTTTTTGTTGGAACAAAACTAAAAATTGTGAGTACACCTTCCACAAAGGAAATTTAAACCACTTGAAATTACAGAGTGTACTTTGTATCTTTAAAGTTACCAATATTAGAATTGTTATAATTAATTAATGGACTGCTACTTACCTGTAAAAATTGAATTTAGAAAGGGTCAAATAATTCCAAGTTTATTTTACATTATTGTGGTGTGTTAACCCTGGCCAGTAGCTAAGCACCGCACAGCTGCTCGCTCATGCTCCCCCTCTTCCAGGTGGATGGAGGAGAGAATAGGAAGAGAGATAGCAAGAAAACTTGTGGGCCAAGATAAAGACAGTTTAAGAAGTGAAGGGAAAAAGAAAAAAAAAATCACAACCAAAACCAAGTGATGCAAATGTACCACTCACCACCTCCCACCAGTAGACTGATGCTCAGCCAGCCTGGTAGAAATTGTTACTGCTTCAGAAAAACCCTCCCCTTAGTTTTTATTTCTGAACATGACACTATACGGCACTGGATAACTCTGGTCAATTTGGCTCAGCTGTCCATGTCATGTCCTCTCTCAGCTTCTTGTTCAGCCCCAGCCTACTCACTGCAGGGTGGTGGGGCAGAATGGAAAAAGAGAAAGCCTGGACACTGCAAGTACTCTTCAACAATAGCCAAAACACTGCTGTGTTATCAACATTGCTTTAGTCACAAATCCAAACCAGAACACCATAAGGGCTGCTGTGAAGAAAATTAACTCCATTACAGCCAGACCCAGTACAATAAGACTGTAAAATATAACTAAAAAATATCAAACTCCAACTTCAGTGAGATACTGTCGTATTTTGCTGAAGTAATGTCTATTGACTGTCTTTGGCATTGGTCATCATCCTAAATCATGTACTGATTTTTTTCTGTTTCATTTGAGAGAACATACACACCACCCCACTACACCTCCTGGTCTGGGAAACAAGAGACAACATTTTGTTTTCTATACCATTCTGACACCTCAAGGGCTTAGTATCTGTAAAAGATAGCCAATACCCCTGTTTGTGCTCAGATCCGTGCTTTGTCAAAGTAGCTCTCTAGTCCAAATTCTTTTACCAATCAAATAGCAGCATCCTGTGATCGTCTGAATAACCCAGCTGTTTGCTCTAGGGGGTTTTGAAAATTCATTTGACTACTTTGAAAACAGAAAGTTTGACTGCCTTTGAATCTGCTTTCAAAGACAAAATTATACAGGTCAAGCTATTGCCCATGGAGTATTCCAGTTAGCTTTGACAATGATAGATACCTTTCATGACCATTTCCCAGATCCCTTATGCCTACACTTCACAACTGTCCTTAATGATGAATGACAGTCATCTGAAATGAATGACAATTTTCCAGTACTCTCATCCCCAAAGAAATGGCATTATCATCACATTTTCTTGCTATAATTTATCAGACTGAAAAATACAGAGTGTCTGATTACTAGATTCTTTATAATATGTAATAACTTGAACAAATACTAATCTATGGGTTTGGAAATGCAGATGATAAAAAAAATATGAAGTTGTAAGGTACAGTATACTCTGCTTTTATTACTTTAGGAACTGCAAATCTTACTCTTTAATGAAAATGTAATGTGGAGAAGACAGATTGTTTTGATCTGAAATAGGTTCAGATATCCTACCTGAGCCTTGAAGAAATACACAACTGATTGTTATAAAATAAAGCAATATTCAAAGCTGTATTTTGAATGGAAGTCTTGTTCTTGCCACTCATCGGAGTGGATATTTTATTTGCTTAGTGAGGTGGGGTTTTTTCTATATAGTTACACCTTCACTGATTCAACAGGGACTGAGTCCAGCAAAAAGACCCTCTGGAAAAAGTCATCCAGTCAAGTTTTCACTTTGTGAGGAAAAGTCTAATCTTGGGCCACAATTCTTGGCACTGATTACTCATTACTGGCAGATCCAACTGAATTTATCTGAACAAATAACACAAGCTTGGTTCAAAATTATTGTTTCTGTTACTGTAGTAATGAAGTTCCTCAGCCACACACCAGGACCTCCCAGTTCCTGAGTTCTATAGAAACAAACCAAAAAGGAGCTGGATATAGAACAAGTTGTTCGACATCTAATCGAAGACAACTATAGTCTAGATATAAATCATCAAATGGACAGGAACATAGTAAGTATAGAAGCATGAGAATCCCAGGAACAATGAGAAAATATTGATGAGCTTAGTAGGCATTGTTATTAGAGAACTTGAGTCTTGCATTTTGCAAGGTATCACATTAGTGACCCCTAAGAAGAGTTTTTAAGGAGAACAAGTTTTCTAAGACTTCAGAAATGTTATCAAGGGCCTCCTCCCAGGCATGCATGGCAGGAAAATAGAAATCACAAAGGAACTTGCTTTAAAACAAACATGTAAGGGAACCTGAAATAACATGCCACTTGAGAGGACAAATGATCTTCTATCATGGGGGACAACAGCTTTTATAGATTTATATATATTTATTTTTATATATATATATATGTGTGTGTATATATATAAATATATGTGCATGAATGGAGATGAATACACCTTTCTAATATTTAGCCATTGTCAGTATGAGTCAAAAGGGTAATTAAATGCCAGGGACTGGTAGGAAGCAACATGTTAATGCTGATGCAATGAGAGAATGCTTGTGTGCGTCAGCACACATAGAAGGTTAGGAAGATGAATGTGAAATGATACAGAGGTGAACCACAGTAGACAAAAACCTACTACCCAAGGCAGATCATGTCACATGCACAAGAAAAGGGTTACCAGGTGGTAGCAGGCAGTATTCTCCATTTGTTTGTGCATTCCTCAACTTTGGGAGCTTTGTGCATGTTTATCGTTGCGTTTATGATCTTTATAAATCCGGCTGCTTCAGGAGGTACCTAATTTTCTACTTACAGGCTGATTCAGCACCGTTTGTATGGTCCAGGTGTGCTGCCTGTGGAGCATATGGCATCTTATCTGAGTCCTGCAGTAGCTTCAGAAACACCTTTGGTGAAATAGGAAAAAAAAAATTTAGAATCCATTTTCTAAAAAATATATATATATATATATATATATACACACACACACACACACACACACACACACACACACTAAATCATCCAGATTGTCAGATATTAGTAGCCACCCTGCTGGAATATGACTATAAAATTAGTCAAGCTCTCCAGTGGAGGACTCCTGGGGATAAGGGGAAAGGAATAAATGGAAATAGATGTAAAAGCAGTGTTAGCCCATGCACAATACTATCTGCAAAGGTTTTTTCAATGGACTGGCTTCCCTTGATTAACATTTTATGCTCTTAGGTTGTGTTATATGTTAGAACTCAGTTACCACAGTTTTTGCCAAGGGCTTATTGACAGCTTCAAGTCTCTTCTGATACTCTAACTAGAAATATGAGGAACAACTGAAACTACTACCAAAAAGTGCAACCAGTACAACTAAATCTAATGTACAAACTCCTACAGAACTGAGAATGCGCAGAGCTCTGGGAAGTGTCTGTAAGTTTACATAACTGTGTGGGTAACAATGCTATTGAAAGGTCTTCCAAGGGCAATGCAATCATCAGGCACAGTCAACATAAACAAAGTCCTGTCTAACTAATACTGTTGAGAGGACTGGGCAACAATGTGTGTTTTGAAGCAAAACCATTAACATGCATTACCCAAATTTGAAGAAGATGATAGGAACCTCTTACTTAAAATCAACATGGGAAAAACTAAAATGATTTTTTTAAAAGTAACAACCTAAAAATCTGCACTAGAGTAAAATTGTAAGGGTTGAATCTTCCTAAACAACGAGACACACATCAGAAGGGAATTAAAGATAACATTTAAGAAAAACAGCAGAAATCACCAATTTTATAATCATGAGAAGTATTTCAATGATATATACACTTTGCCAAACATAGATTTATGTTTGACCTACTACTTCTTGCTTAATCTTGTTTCACAGTTCTGTCCACATGTAGTCCTTTGAATTTCATAGAGATGTATTTCATTTATCAGTCCCTCAGCCATGCAGAAGCTTAGAACAGCTTTCATAGTAAGCTGGCTATTAACACTCACCTCACTCTTATAAGCTCAAATGAAAAAAAGAAAAAAAAATAAATTTCAAATCTTAACCTGAATTTCAATTTAAACAGAGATGTCGGAAATTCAGATAAAAAGAAAAATTAACAGAAAATATAGCTACCATGAGCATCTCTAACTGAATAGCAAAAGTACAAATTTTGATTTCTCTTGATGAAAGCCTTCTCTTGCTTTCTCTTCTCTGTTTGGGTTGAGCTGCAACGTGGATTATAATCACAGCATGGCTTTCAGAAATCATTAAGAAACTATTTATTTCTTCTCACAAAATAACCTGATATCAGCTATAACAAAAAATTCCTTGTTTCCAAGGAGCTCATACAATAAACAATAAAAAACAGTCAATCTGAAGTACTTTATAGTTGGGGAAAGATATTTCTTGACTTGCTAAGGTCTGACTGTTACTCTTAGTCAATATAATTGCTATTTAACAGTGGTTATTCATTGCATTTGTTACCTGCCAATTTGCAGGGAACACCTTTGGCCATTAACAACCACAAGGCCAGAAGAAATTAATAACACCTGACATTTCTCTATTAGACCCTGGAGGGAGATCATGACTGCCCAAAGCCACATTCTAATTTATTTCCTTGGACCTGCTTGCTGATGGCTCCTCTGCACACCAATGTTGTCAAGCAAACCAAACTAAACTGAACCAACTAAAACCACAAAGGAACTGCTCCTCTCTGGCTAGAATGATGGCTACGCTACAACATGTTGCCTACTCAGTTCAGTGTCGGAATTCCTGCTGGGGTTGCAAATAGATATTTTCTTCTTTAATCACATTATGTCACTTGCAGAGAGGATGTAACTATGCCTTAAAAAAAAAAAAAAAAAACAAAACAAAACCAATAAACACTTTTCTAATATGTACTGTGTCTACTGCTGTTTCACTGACACAGCTATTCTGATACAGCTATAAAGGCAGAAGGCCACCTGCATTGCCCTGTCAAACCCATAGTATCCAAGCAGCTCTCAAACATCCCGTTAAGAATAGGAATTATTAGGGACCATATGGTACAGAAGAAATTACAATTTATCTAATGTTGCACAGGATATTGTAGGCAGAAGTAGTATTGACCTAAGAATGTTATTAGCAGAGTAAATACCCTCCAAGACACATATATCTGGAAAAGTCAGCATTAGACGCCATGAGAGAGACACAATGTGTTCTTGCCATACCCAAAAGACTGGATAAATTCAACAAAAGAAGGTGTCCTCTAGATGTCAGTAGAGCATCCCTTTCCCTACCTGCCTTAGCAATTCCTGCTTAAATTCTACTTTGGCTAGCACATCCATCTCTGACCAAGGACTTGTCTAGATGGCTGGCTGTAGGGGAACCTGAGGACATAGACATCTGCACCCCCTCTAAGCTGTACTAGGCAGCTACTCCCTGATTTCTTCCTGATTGCTTCTTTGGGACAGCATCATAAAAACAAGCCTGGTTCACTCATACAGTGGCACAGTATCCTTGACCACTGCAGAGTGTGGGGACCCTGTCACACCTTCGTTATAAATACACAGTATGAAACACACCTTCACCTGAAAGGAAAAAGTGCAGAAAACCAAAGTGGCTGAAAGAAAGAGAAAGAGAAGGGGGAAAAAACCCAGCCAACACCCACAGACAGTCCTTTATCATCCAAAACCACTGATATTTTAGCAACATTTATGGACTCTACTACATTTTCTATTCACGTTGGGTTTATATTTTCTTCCCAGCAGTACATGCTCAGTATAGCCTTCTGTAGCTACAGCCATGTTTCACTAAGCAGAATGATGCAGAAGCAATCTATTCACTGTGGATGACTGTTGACTGAGGAACTTTCGCAGGCAGGTCAATGGTTATCCACTAAACAGAAACTCTTCTGACTGTCAAACTTAGATGCACACCCAGAGATGAGACAGACACTTGACATATCTCAGTCACAGGAAAAAAAAACAGTATGCTTTCTAGGAAAGTGCTTAAAATAGGTAAGGAATAGCATGGCTTATTTCCAGCACTTGCCCCTGTGAGCTTACTCCATGCCCAGTACCTTGGCCACTCCTGGGGGTGGAGAGAGCAGGTAGTCATGCTGGCTGTTGAGGAGGACTGCCTTACTTGCAAGCAACAGCCAATGCCCTGTTTAATTCAAAATACCAGATTGTCAATAGGTATAAGCAAGTGCTGTTTCCCTCTAGGAAAATATTCTGGCCAGCTGACAGTTCTACAGTGCAACAGACCAATATGATTGTGCCATTACTAGATGATGTTAGACACTAAACAAAACTGCATCTCACTAGAAGCTACATAGTGTTTTAAGAGTGAAATATTTCAAGGACATATGTGGCTTTCTCTGGAAAGTCTTGGAGCAAACTCTTTGGTCATTTTAAGGAAGAGAATTTAAAGTAGGACTCCACTAACAGGTATTTTGACACATCTTATTTCGAAAAGATGTTTCAATGGTTTTGTTCCCTCCTCAAGGCAAAGCAAGAAAGCAATAAATTTTGAAACCTCCAGAGTTGCCAGAAAGTGAAACATCATTCTCCAGAGGACTCAGTATACACTTAATTTAATTAACCACCCTTCTATCCTCCTTTTGGTTCTGCTAACATTCTTTGGATTACAAGCACTATAAAGCACATAAATACAAATAGTTGGAAAACATATCTAAAACCTAAACTCAAGCAAATACAGTATTAGTGAGATTTGAAAGTGTCAGGAACTGATTTTGTTAGAATTTCAAGATTCCTTTGAAGTATGACTGGAAGCCTGGTTTCTCTTGAAAAGTAAGATTTTTAGAGTGCAGATATCCCTCAGACTGAAAAGGAATAATGGCAAGTGTATGCGAGAACAAAAAGAAAAGATAAAATAAAAATTATAACACATTTCTTCTTTTTTAAGTCAGAGTTCTTTGTTTCCAGATTGAATTGTTTGAATAGACTAAATAGCACTATTATGTGCTATCCATTTAGGTGCCAATGCAAAGAGGCTTTTGATAAGAAAATGGAGAATTGAAGCTGTAACAACGATTAATGATGAGATGCAGAGATGACAGAAATCACCCCAAATTAAGACATTAAGTCTTCAAGCTGAAGAATGATACATCAATATCTAATACTACCTTTAAAGCTTTTTTTTTTAACCTTCCCTGTGGAAAACAACCAAAAGCAAGCTCTCTACTGAATAACGGATGCAGCACACTGAGGAAGCTTCCTTGTATTCCATGAAAATATTTGCTTTATAGATGCCAGTTCTGGAAAGTCCTATGATACTCCACAGAGACGTAATCAGAAAAGGTTCTCAGTATATTACCTTATAATCTATAAAAGTTTGGTGGTGAATAGTATTCTTTCTTATAGCATGTTAATCAGTCTATATAATTTGAAAGAAAATAACGATTTTTCAATAAGCTTTTGACTTGCCTCATAGAATTGTATAGCAGGAATGTAATTTACTTTATAACATTATGTAAAATGTTTACTAAACTTTTATGATTTATTCCCCTCATTACCATAGGAAATGCTTGCTACACTAGCTTTATGTACTGTGGTCATTTAAAAGAGAAACACTGAAGAGATGCCTCTGTTTTTTATTTATAAATACCTCAGTTGTATAGTGCTTAATTTCAAGGGAAACCACATACTTGCTGGTAGATCATTTTTTGGACTGCACTTTAAAAACAAATGTGCAAAATCAGATCCTTTATGCTTGTGTAGGGTTCTAAAAACCTATGTAGCAAATCAATACAGTCTTAAAGATGTCTTGGGATACAGCAGCTCCACATCATGGCGTATTTGTTCAATAAATTTCATGAACAATTGTCATTTTAGGTTTATTTATGTTATTGGGGTTCTATTTATATTTTTTCCACAGATGAACTATTTTAAACTTGCAAAACAAACCCAGAACTGCTGATGTAGTTTCAAATATCTGACCACATTAATTCTCATATATATAGCTTACACAGCAAGAATACAATGTGAAAATTATTTCTGACAGGCCTTAAAGTGTGTCATGTTCATAACACCAGGAAAGACAAGCATCTTCCCTGGGGGATCTTGTGTTCTAGCTGACCACAGTACCACTTCATCTCATACATTTCCAGGGAACAGAGGGAGAAGGGATACACCCCTTTTCTATCCTAAGTATTTATTAGTCTAAAAAAAAAAAAAAAATAAAATTTATATATATATAAATCAAGCTACAGGAATCTGAATTTCATTATTTGGGGTTTTTTTGGAGGGGGTTTTTTTTTCCTAACATGGATTAAATTTTCTGCTAGAAAACAGTCCAACCTTATCTGTCTTTAACGCCATAGGTAAACACTGGAGAAATCAGTTTCACAAAGTGATACCGAATGAATTGTGCCATAAAATAAAAATGTGCTTTGTGCATTAAAAAAAAAAATACTGACATTAGTCTTCTATCACCACTTGAAAAGTGGGAAAAAAAATTCTAAAGCATCTATAATGCAAAACTTGAACAGTGGTGGTTTAGGGAATCTTGATATAATAATTAAAAGTTATAGTCAGGATAAAAACAGTCCAAGGAAAATAACTTCTTACTGATAGGGCTAATTACACAGAGCTAAATTCAGAAGTGATGAAGAGGCATAACCAAGACTCTTTCTCTGGTCTGTTTGGTGTATATAGATAAACACATATATATTACTGATATATATAATCATGTATACATCTACGTAACTGTCTCTCCCTCTAGGTATACACACAAAATACTCTTTAGAGATTTTGCCACACAGTTTTACTAAATCCTAAGCTTTAGAACTTTAAGTCAGGGAGAATTCTCAACAACTATTTTTTCCAGCCCAACAGCTACGTGAACTTAACCTTCAAGCCTTGCAAGTTCAAAGCTCATTCCAATGTTAGAGATTCAAAACAGCAACAGTGGTTCTCATTAAATCAATGATACATTAAAAGTTCCTTAAGTAAATGCAGAAGCAAACTTTTAAGAATTACACAGTTCCTCAGTCTTCACATCAGATTCTTGAAATAAGAAGTCATAGTAGAGTGGGTACTTAACAGTACAGTAAAACTATAAAGTATGCATTTCAAGATTTTTTTTTTTCCAGAAAACATGCTTTTCACAACAAACTGTTATGAAATATAAAAGATAGAATCAAGACCAGCTGGAAGCTAATCAGGGTTCTCTAACCAAGAAAATGACATTACACAGAAAAACTAAATGTACCTCTTCCAAGGTGGTGTCAGAAATGCCATAGCCAGTCACATGCAGATGATGAAGGCTTTGATCTAGAGCCTGAAAAAGACCTTTAAAAGAGGTCTTATCTGCCCTTTCTGGAATCACATAAGTTAGCTCAGTGCCACTGTTCTCTTTCAAGAAGGCTTCTGGGATGTGGGTCTGTACCAGAGATGTGACCTGAACAATATGCTTAGGATCCTGGATTTCGAACACAGACGGCTATAAGGAAAGGAAGATAATCATGCACAAAAAAAAAAAACCAAAAAAACAACAACAACAACAAAAAAAAAAAAACCACAAAAAAAACACCACCCAAACAAACACACCAATGTTACCAGAAGTATGGAACTTATAAATAGTAGAATTCATACAGGAAAATTTCTATTGATAAAACTGCATCAAACCTAGGATGCAGAGATTATTTCCCAGGAATAAAGAACAGTGAGACAAAGACCTTTACAGCTAAATAATGAATCATCATTTTCAAAGATGTCATTGTGTTCTTCTAAATAATAACAACAGTAGTAGTAGTAGTAATAATAATAATAATAAAATACCACCCACCCAAAATAACCAAGAAAGAGGATAAAAACATGTTTTGCTGGTTCTCAAATAACCTATCTCACATATTACTTCCTGGCAGGGACATACAACTCCCTTAGAATATACCCAGATATTACTTGGCAGACACTGTTAAGTTCTATACAGTGCTTTTTTAATATACCTTTTTTATGAGAGTTAGACTGTGTCCCTGGCCATAAGTTTCTCTCAAATAAGAGGGAGAACCACAACACCTCAGCTGGCCACGCTGCAGGATAGCAATGCGATCGCTGAGCACCTCTGCCTCATCAAGATGGTGAGTCGTAAAGATCAGTGTGCAACCTGCATCAGAAAGATTGGTACATGTCTACAAAACCTGATTTCTAGAGAAACACATCTTGCTCTCACAAGATTACTTTAACCATAAGGGCAAGCATTTCAAGTGCCTTCAAAACATACCTGCAAGATGCAACAAAACCTGCATTCAGATTTACAGTTTGAGTTAGATTCAGGTCTAAACTTGCTTTGACTTATATTATACATAGTAAGCAGTATTAAGCCATTACAACTTCAAGATGTTTTAAGAGCTTAAGAGATTCCTTAAAACGACATAACAGCAGTGTCTGTTTCAATGGATCATTCACTGTGAGTTATTACAGCTAATTGAGTACTCACTAGCTGAAGAGTTTGCTTCCCACAATCAGTTTTGAACTTTATGGCACTTAAAAAATTAATGTAGCAGACTGACTGATGAGTCTATTTTCATTAGAAGTATATATGCCTCTATATACAGACTGTGCAAAATGGGAAATGAAAACAAGAATATAATTTTGAGAAGTTAAAAAAAAAGTAAGACAAGAGAAACTTCAGAACAGGACTCAGAACAAAACACAATCTTCTGTTAGATTGAGCATCTTTCTGTGAGATAGCAGATAATTTCTGTAGTCTCACCTGGCTGCTTGAAAGTTTCCCAAGTTCAATTAAAGTTACCTCTGAAATTAATTTATTTAGTTAGTGAATAGCAGTACTAGTATTCCAACTATCCTGCTTTAATTTATTGAAACAGAATCTTAAAAAGGAAAATAAGCAACAAATTATGGGTATATGCTTGTACCAGCTTTGTACTTCAGAAGAACATCCCAGATGCTACGACGAGAACATGGATCTACTCCACTGGTGGGCTCATCTAAAACAACTGTTTTTGAGTTTCCAATAAAAGAGATGGCAATTGACAGCCTCCTTTTCATTCCCCCAGAAAGGGCTCCAACAGGTTTGTACTGATGTTGGGATAAATCCACATCTTCCAGAGCTCTGAAACGGAAGTACAGAAACAGGACCAATTTTGAAAAGTTTTTCTAATCACATCATGTTCACTCAAATCAGAATTATTAAAAAGTCACTGTAAGTAGAAAGTGAAAAAATCCCACTATCTGTGACATACATTTTGGTGACAAAAACAAATAGAAAAATAATGTTCTCTTGACCTACAAAGTATAAAGACTCATCACCACCTGAAACACAAATTCTAGACAAGTATTGTGCAGGATAAGAACAGATAATGTTGAAATAATGTCCAATAAAATAAAACCAGTTTGGCCAATGATTTCAGCAAGCTCTAGATATAGCCTCTTAAACATGGTAAAAATGGTTAGTTTCATAACTGAAACAGTGCTTCAGTTTTTGCAAGTACATAAAGAACCTAAAAACTCAGGATTTTTTTAAGGAAATGTGTAGGGATTTGAAGTAAATAAGATAACACGACTACTTTTTTTTTTTTTTTTTTTTTTTAGCAATCCCTATGTAGAATAATACTACGTCATCCAAACTAATCTAATTCCTCTGTCAAGGACTGAGAGATACCTTACAAACATTGCCTGTTCAGACCTTGCCCTCTGATAATCTTTTATGTGAGCAGTATGTGGACGCATGCTCAATAAAGGCAGCACTGAAAAACCATCAATTTATTTTTCATCACACTGAACATCTAGCTATTGACCTAAAAGCTTTCAGTTGCTATCAGCCTGGCAAGCAAGATATAAAAGACTCAACAGTCCTAAACTAATCTCCTGAATCATTTGAGTGAGTATGCAGTCTGTATATGCCATTTACCCTGACGGGATTTTTCATTTTTAAGAAAACAGGTTTCTATAATTTTGTATAGACATATCTACCTTTTTTTTCTTAATGAAAACAACTTTTGTTTCATTGTTTTGTTGTTTTTCTAATTTCTTTGAAGTTTTATATTTTAAAGCATTCATTTAAAAAAACAAACAAACAAAAACAAACAAACAAAAACAAACAAACAAAAAAAACCACAAAACCCACACAACTTTCTTGGTATCAAGGCCTGCAGAGTGCTAAGTGACATTAGTATGACAGACTGCTGCTGAAATTACAATTCAGCAGTCTAAGTACAATAAAACACAGGATATTATTTTGCATAAATTTTAATTAAACATTAGGTTTGGTCTCTGTTGTTCTAGAGTTGTTTTCTGTTGTTTCTAGAGAGAATGCAGTGTCCCACACCAGAGATTTTTCAGATCAAAATTTTAAAGTAACAGGCTTTTATGATAGCTGCTAAAAAGGAAAGGCACTTTACCACAAATGTGTGCCCATATGCCTAATTGTAGACTTAAGAAGTCCCATCAACTTGGCATTTATTTCCACTGAAGTGTGGCAATGCTCAGCCTTCCACATAGGCTAGCATGAGTCAGAAGGTATACAGAAACTATTTATGCTGTCACGCTAGTAGAAGAGCATAGATTTTATTCCTAAAGTTTAGAAAATGCAGTTTGTTATTAGTGAATAAGATCTCACCTTGTACAGTTTACTAGTAGTTTAATGTACACGATGCAGAAATAAAGATTCTAGTCTTGTATCAAAGAAGTAGCAGCCACCTAAAAATACTAGCAAACATTCTCAACCTGACAAGTGGAAAATCCTCTGATGTCATGTCAGAGCTCTGGCTTATTTTTCCTATTGGATTGTTTGTTTGTAACCCCTTCACTTATTAAACATATTTAAAGTCTGGATTTGGCAAAGGAAAAAGATGATGGCCTAATTAAAAATATTGTAACAAGCACTGCCTTTACCTGCCTTTTCTGGTTTTCCAATCTTACCTCTAGGGCAGGTGAGGGAATACAGGATAACAAATAAAGTCAGTGTTGATTTATCTGAAAACTCAGGGTGAACACACAATTTATTTTCTTTCTGCCTCTCCAGCAAGGAGGGAGGCAAGGCAGACAGCATGAGGCAGGAACCACTACAGCTGCTACCAGGCTAACTATCTCCACTGCAGTCAAAACATGATTATTTGATGTTCTGTACACCAGGTTTTTAATCGTTGACAGTTTCACTACAAATACATTCAAGTAAATGTTAGAAACTAGGAAATCTATTTTCAAGGCACGTTTTCAGAACATGAAGTGTGATAAAAACTAATGGAAAACCTGCAGTTTCCATTCGTTTCTACTTGCAATTTTGCTTTAGCACTTCCTTGTTTGAGTGGCTTGCAACAGACACTGACTGACTGACAAATTTCAACAAATGATGGGAAAACTTACCCACTGACTTGCTGATTCAGCTGTTCCCTTGTCCATCCAGGTGCTTTCACTGATCCATAAAGCAGTAGATGTTCTCGCACCGTTAGTATGTTGAACAGAACATCATACTGTGGGCAAACACCTAGCTCTGTTCTGATGGCAGCCAGATCAGTACGTATGTCCTTTCCATTAATAATAATGGTACCAGAGCTTGGTGGATACAGACCAGTCAACAGTGATCTGATACAAGAAAAAAAAAAACAAAACCAACCACACACTCACAGCAAAATCATGTGTAATGACTGTATTACATAACTCACACTTGGATCTACTGAGGCATGCCCTAGCATCCTTAGAGCAACACCAATTCAGTTGAGCATAGTTATAGAAACACCACTAATGTTTGGGGCCTTTTTTTAAAAAGCAAACAAAAAAAAACCCAAACCAAAACTCAACAGTCCTTCATTTCCATACTTCCAGGATAGAATCCATTTTTTCCCAGCCAAATACAAAAGACCAGTTTCCTTTTTTCGTTTTTTGTGTGTGCACTCTAGATGAGTAGTAATTCTTAATTGGGTCCCATCTTGCATCACTGGTTTTATTAAAGCTGATCACAGTTAACATAAAGATAGACAAAGTTAATTAAAAAGGTAGAAATTAAGACTTCTTGAGACATTTTAAAATATCATTTCCGTTATTTTTGTTACTAGTCAACTTCCAAGGAGGAAGTCCCTTGCAACCTCTAGGAACAAATCACAAACCCCCATAAAACTCTATCCATGTGATAGGAGTACACGTGGGATGTCAGAAAAGAATAGTTTTCTGAGATATGTTCAACTCCACAACTAGATATGCCCAAATCCTACTTAACCATCTCCTGAACTACTACATCATGGTTTCAGGGGAACAGTTCTCTATTCTTACACTGCTTTTGTCATAGATATATTAGCCTTCACTTCCCATGTGCTTTGAGGAGTTTATTAAATATTTATTTGGGAAAAAAAAAAAAAAAAAAAAGAGTTCGTAAACATTTTGAAGTGAGAAAGCATAGTACAGATCAGAGGTGAGGGAAATAGCACAAATGCCAGACTTACATAACTGTTGTCTTGCCAGCTCCATTAGGTCCCAAGAGCGCTGTTATCTGACCTCTGTGGAAAGAGAGGCTGAGATCTTTAACAGCAGCCTTCTGGCCATCCATGTGCTCTTTGGTGAGGGACAGCAGCATGACACCAACGGTGGCTCCTTCAATGCAAGGGCCTTTCCAGTTTGGATGTTCTGGGTCAGTATGGGGAAGAGCAGCAGATCAAGAGAGTTGCTGAATCTAAGCATGTGCATGTGTATATATAAGGAACAACAAATTAACTTGATCCTTGTTGCCATTTACCAAAGCCTGGAACAGATGTTCAGATGCTCCAAACTAACATAAGATCCAGTGAAATCAAAAGTATTATGCTAATTAATATTTGCTAAGAATTTGTCCTGTTTGCAGTTTCAAATGGCAACCTAAAAATGTTATGCCAAGTTGTGTGCATGTCCACATATGTCTCCATAAAGTCATTAAATAGTTGTTATATTTTATTTCTAGTAGAAAAAAAAAACCCACTTACAATAAGGTTGCCTGCATCACTTGTTTATGTCTTTGAGTATGAGAAAATTCTAACCGTGTGAACTACTCCATATATGCCATCCAGTTTCAGGCACATAACATTCACAGGCATAGCCAGTTAATCCTCCTAATTCCCTCAGTCAATAAAGCAAAGCAGATCTCATCTTTGCATAATTATTCAGAGCAGCAGTCTAGTCTAAACATAATTCAGGTTCCTCAATGCAAGTAGATGCCCAGCATTTTTCTAACTGTGAGGTAACCACCTCAGCAAACTGAGATGACCACATGACACAAATCAAGTTGACTTCCTTTCTATGTCACAGGAGGAAAGGTTGGCACTACTTTCCAAACATGAGCACAGTCGATCACCAGCCCCATAAATACGTTATTAACATGTAACTTTTTATTGACTTGTTACAACTGAGAAATCTGGCAGTGGGATTTTATTTTTTTCCTATTTAAAAAAAGGCAAACTAAATTGGAATGTTAGTCCAGAGAAACGAACTGTTACAGGTGAGAATTATGAGAAGAGAGGATTATCCTTTTTAATATATATTTTCTATGTCAAAATATATAAATTATATATTTATAGCTAATGTTTATAATTTATATTTTATGTAATAATTTTATATAAAATTAAGTTATAAATAAATATATATTACAAGAAGAGAATTGGGTTTTATATAAAAATATATACAAGTATATAAAACAAATTATAAATTTAATAATATATGCTGATTTCAAGTATTCATTTGTTTACTAAGGGTTTGTTTCATTTCCCAATAGCTGGTATAGTGCTGTGTTTTGGATTTAGAATGAAAATGTGCCAAGAATGTCATGACAGAGAGTAAGATGATAAACAGTACAACAAACAGTGAAAACAAAAAGCAACCACTAACAAGCACTAGATTCTAATATACAGTAAGGCAAGCAAGCCTCATGGCAAGCACAGGAGCCTGTCAGTTAATAGCTAAACTGCAATAACAGCTAGAAATTCAAATCTAGCATATTCCAGTCAAATCTGTTGTTACCTCAAACTCAATTGCACATCCCATGTTGGGTGCCAAAAAAGACTGTCATGGTTTAACCCCAGCCAGCAACTAAGCACCACACAGTCACTCACCCCTGGTGGGATAGGGGAGAGGATTGAAAGGCTAAAAGTCAGAAAACTCATGAGTTGAGATAAAAACAGTTAAACGGGGAAAGCAAAAGCTGTACACACAAGCAAAGCAAACTAAGGAATTCATTCACCACTTCCCATGGGCAGGCAGGTGCTCAGCCATCTCCAGGACAGCAGGGCTCCATCATGTGTAATGGTGACTTGGAAAGACAAACCCCATCACTCTGAACGTGTCCCCCCCCTTCCTCCTTCTTCCCCCAGCTCTATGTGCTGAGCATGACATCCTATGCTATGGGATATCCCGTTGGTCAGTTGGGCTCAGCTGTCCCAGCTGTGTCCCCTCCCAAATTCTTGTGCACCCCCAGCCTACTCACCGGTGGTGTGAAAAGCAGAAAAGGCCTCGACGCTGTGTAAGCTCTGCTCAGCAGTAACTAACACATCCCTGTGTTTTTAACTCAGTTTTCAGCACAAATCCAAAACATTGCCTCATGCTAGCTACTATGAAGAAAATTAACCCTATCACAGCCAAAGCTAGCACAGCTGTGAATGAAGAAGTTTTTTGCTCCTTTCACAATCAATTTTAAGTTTAGAAAGAACTTTTGCCAGAAGCTTGAGATTACCTTCCAGCAAGGCACTACAAGCAGCTGTGAGGTTTCTGAGGTCCTTCTACCCATGAACTTCTCCTCCCATTAGCTTCTTCTGGAGACTAAAACCACCAACAAACACTATTCATGCTCTTTCCAGTGCTTCCTAAATTTACAAGTACATGCTGGAACTTCAAAAAACAAAACAAAAACAAAAAAAAACAAAAAAAAAAAAAACACAAAACAAAAAAAAACCCTTAAAGTACAGAGAGAGCCTCAGACAATTTATCTCAGGTAAGATTCAGAGAAGTGCTCCAAATTACTTGCAAGCAATAAATTGATCACTGCAGCACTTCTCCTAAGAGAAGCTTTAAGTGGGTAGTCAGCAGCCAGATCCCTGCCAGCGCTACTCTATTTGTAGTTCCAGCTTGTAGGACCTACACTCCAGGTCTTCCCTGACACACTTCTGATTTCCAAAGTGCTTTCCACCCTTACTGAACCAGCCCTTACTTAGACTATACAGAACAAATGCAGAAATCACCCAAGAGTACGACACTTTGCCGTTCCAAGAAAATTATCCATGAATGCATTTATCCCATTATCAAGAAAATGACACCCAATTCTTATGAAAGAGATCAAGTTCCTTTTCATGCATGGCACCATTAGAGTTCATATAGAGGCAAACTGCCACCAAGCACATGACATGCACCAGTTTAAACAGATGAGAAGATGAACAAACCCACAAAGTGGTAGGCAATCACTTTGATGGCTTGAGCCAGAGACCAACTCTAGTAACTTTTCAGGCAGAGTTTTTTTCTTCTTTCCAGAGAATGTAGTGAACACAAAGGAAAACATTGCAAGTCTTCATTTTAAGTAAAGACCAAAGACAATCATCTTAAAGAAATGGAATTGTACCAAACTGCAGAAATTCAGACAAAACTCATACTGATATTTTTTCCACAAATGTTTAAATGAAACAAGACATTTTGTAGTTTACCTTACTCTAGGAGATACGAATACATAAAACTGCTTAGTTGTAGAGCTTCTTCACCTATACTAGACAACTGGATCATTTCTGAGTTACCGTAATTTAAAAAAACAGCCCATCATATTGTTCTAAGACCCAAGAGGAAATATAAGTGAGGGTCACATACTCCTTAATTCACAAAAGATAAATGAAAAGTGAGAAAGTCTTTAAAGAGACCTGAGAGGGGAAAAAACTACATTAATTTTAAGCAAGTGAACAAAGAAATAGGACAGCAGTGAAAGTATCTGGAGACAGATAAAACCTAGTTAAAATAACAGTAGCTTTTTAAACAAAAGACTAAGCAGCAAGAACAGAAAGAATAGTTTTTGCCAATTATTAGGCCTAGCATAAAGGACACAGCCAGCATAAAGATGAACCAATAACCAAACTGTATTTGATACAAAAGGGTCAGTACATGGGTGAGCACTGGGGGGACAAACAAGTCAATAAGATTATACATAATCAACATCAATCCCACTGACCCCAACAACAACACTGCACAACCAACAATGGGTGGAATAAATGGTGACATGCAGTTTCCCATAGAAGGGACGGGAGACAACTGAGACAACAAACCAAATCCATAAGACCAAGGAAGCCACATACTGAATCTCCACACAGCCCACACTTACAAAGGCCAGACCTGACCAGAGCCCAGTCCCAGGGAGGCAGGAGGTCCTTCCCCAACAGGGAACTCCACAAACTGCATCCACCTCACAGACAGACACTGCCCCTGCCTGCAAGGGGTCCCAGCTTTTATTCCCAAGTGGGACACCTGACCTTTGGTTACTTAATGCCGACACCTGGGGCTCATTTACCCAATGGCTCTCCCTGCCAGGCCGGCTGCACCCTGGAGGGAAACCTAAAGGCAAACTCACCCCTCCTTTGTGGTGAAGGGCTGTGGGAATCACCCACATGTCAACCTTAATTTGGGGCCTGGGGTTGAAACCCCAGCATTTTAAATAGTGATTATGAAAGAGGGAAATAAGAAATAGAAGGGAAAGAAATGAACAAAGGTAATTTTTCTACTGAAACAAGAAGCAAATAAAAACAGCAGAAGAGGAAGAATTAAAAACAAACTGCAGGAAAAATAAAGTTTAAGCACAACACTTTTGAGATTCAGTGAGAGTATGAAAGGGTTCAAGGAACTTCAGAAGATCCTAACAAAGCAAAGAGGCAATACACTGAGGATGAATCCAAGAGATACTTATTTTACATATTTTAAAGTGTTTTCTTAAATATTTGTGTACAGTAGTTTTAATTGAATGATTCAAGAATTACAGGTGACAGCACAATTAACAGTTAGTATATAATGTTCACAGTATATACTATATAATAGAAGAAAGGGAGGTGTTAACACATAATATAGAACCAAGCAATGATAAAAGTATATTGATTAAAATCATCACACTACTCAGAAAAAAAGCCATTATTAAAATTCTATTGTGACTACAAACCTTTTTCTTGGAAGTTTTCATTGAAGAAAAACATATTAGAATTCAGATAATGTCTCTTCCTCCTTTCTGCTCCACACAGGTTCTTCCAGTAGGAAACAGTAAAAGGAAAGTACCATCGGTTCTTTAATCCAAATTTTCCTAGATGATAATTATGATAGAAACTGTTGCAAAAATTATAGTAATTTTTTTTTTTTTTTTTTTTTTTTTTCATTATGTGCAAAGAGCTGGTTAGACCATTTAATTAGCTCAAACTCTTAGCTGCACTTAACAAACCTTAGTAACGTGGAAAAAAGTCATTTGGCCATAATCAATCCTCAGTGATACTGTGCTTTACCTCCAAATCATCTTTAAAATGTAACAGAATCATAGACTTTATAATATTTAGACACAGCCTAACATAATCTTGTAACCTAGAGGAAAGAAAATGCACCAAACATCCTGCCAAAGCAAACAGCCTTATTTTTTATTATAGCAATAATCCATTGCATCAATCATTAAGGATTATTCTTTCATTGCTGTATGCACATTTTAAATAAATCAGTCAGCATAAGAAACCTTTATTGCAGTATGCAAGCAGAGAGGGAAAAAATATGCTCCTACACACAACCTAAACTTTGTCATTGCCCAATCTTGCCAGGCTTCGCTTCCCAATCACACAATATACTCTCTTGGTTTATTTGAGTTGTATTGTGTTGACACTGAAGGGCAGGTGTCAATTTATGCTAGTTTGTAACATTCAGTTGTGTATTCCATGTACTTCTATCTTTCAAGACAAAATTCATGGTTTATTTTTATATTTTTTAAAACAAATACAGTGTAGCTGGAAGAAAAGGTGACATGCAAATCAGAGGAATGGTAAATTTCAAAAGGCTAGTGAGACATTAGGCTAGGATTAAAAATGCATCAACCAACTCAATAATATCCATAAAACTTGGTTGATGGGAAAAAAAAAAAATCCATTACTTTCTGAGAATATACTTGAAAGATAATTGGTTTTCTTTGCGCATTAGACTGTGGACTGACTGGGACCAAGATACATTTACCAGGCAGCCTGAAGTCTTTGTGATCTGAAAACGTGTTGTCATTCATGAGCTTCAGCCCAAGTACCAACTCAGAAGATTCACAGGAAGATTTGCTACTAGACTGAGCTCTGTTACTCTGAAGTACCAACAACTTCCTAAAGTCCTTCAAATGTTAGTAATCCTATAAGCAAACAAGAGATGTTTCATGCCTGTCTACAAATTCTAGTCCATGTGTTAGCACTACTCAATATTTATATATGTAGGGAGACTTTGTTACCCAGTCCCTACAGGCAATCAGGCAGTTTTGCACATCAAAACCACTATTCAGAAAAAGGTATGAGTTCATTTGCGTTGCATATAATAAGAATCAATTCTATACATTCCATTCAATAACTTCTTCAGAAACATCAAAAAGATGACAATTCCATGATCTTACCAGGAATAATATTGCTGAAATACCAACCACCTATAGAATATAAAATGGAGTCAAAGAACATCATCCAGCATATCCATCCAAAGGTCATGTATCCTCCTTGTGCCATTGACTGGTGCACATTATTCCACTGAATTCCTAGTAGTAATAGTAATAGTAATAATTGTTTTTAAAAAGTCAAAACTAAATCAGTACAGCATTAAAGATCACAAACACATTAACACCACACACTTCTGGGTATATAAGTACCGACACAGAAAAGACTGTAGTTAAGAACAGTGGTCTTAATGAATAGAAATGAATTGCTATGACTCTACAGCCTCTGTTTAGAACAGCAGGTGACACTGCTGCTGAGAAAATGCAGAGAAGCTGTTGTAGAAAGGGCTGATTATGAAGTTTCAGCTGGCACTTAATTTGGCAAAAGAAAAAGAACAACAACTGACAAAACGGGACACCGACCTCTTCAATGATTCAGGCTTTATGCCATTCTGCTGATATAAATGGATTACAGAAAATTTAGAGTAATTTCTGTAATGCTAAATCTGGAAACTTAAGTTTGTGAATTCTAACTAAGAAGCAAGTATTCTGTGCATTGACTGTATTCAGAGGTAAACCGGAACACACTCACTGAATAATTGCTTCATAAAATTATTACATTGCAGAAGACATGAAAAAAAGAAGGTGGAAACCATGAGTACTACAGAAAGCTACCAGACTGCTAAATGGAAAACAAAAGTAAGCAAACTGTAAATTTACAAAAAGCATTGCATTTTCTTCCAAAAACACTACTTTGTTTGTGGCACTGTGGGTCATGATATTGTTTCTATAATCTCTTTTCTATGATTGTCAAAAGTAGTGCAGTTTTTCCACAAAGCATGTTTCGCCCTTTCTTCACTAAAGATGAGTCTTTTTTTTTGAAGCATCTGGTGGTAAATTTAAGCAATATTTTCTGAAACTGTCTCTTCCACTCTTACCAACTTTTGTAACATTATGATAATTTTTCAACATCTAGTAGCTTGAAACATCCACTGTCACCAATATCAATCTTATCATAGTAATAAAAAGAGAAAGGGATTATATCCCTTCACATATTTAAATACATAAACTTATATCATTTGTAGACATTTATCAAGGGCCCAGACATTCACTTCTTACTTTTCTAAAACTTCAGCATCAATAGGGGCAGCTCTCAGCTTGGGAATAGTAAGGGTCACCATGTTAGAACACGTAGCAACCTCTTAGAACACTTAACCAGTTTCCAAACACTTGTTTCTTCCTAACACTTAAACCTAATAGGGTGTTTTCATACATTTCTACACCTGTGCAGTAGCTCAGTGGAGACTTCACCAGCTGCCTCCAAGTTTGCAGAGGCAAGCTGCTACTCAAGCTGAGTATGAATAAGGTCACGCAGGAGAAATGTACAAATTCTTTGCAAAGTAAAGATAATATTTTACTTACTTTCTAATGTCTAATAGTTAAATATTCATCCTAGCATTATGTTGAATAACTTACACTGTTCTTTTTCTGTACAATCTTGTTCTCAAACTTCCATTGTGTTATACACTAGTGCATGTGTGAACCCAGACACATCTACCAAGCTCAAGAGTAGCCCAGTCCAATGAGTAGGAAGTCAGGTTATAATGCCAGGAGGCCTGCATGGATGAACAAGCAGCTCCTGGCCAAACTCAGACACAAAAAGGAAGCCTACAAAGGGTGGAAGCAAGGACAGATAGCCTGTGAAGAATTCAGAAATACTGTTTGAGCATCCAGGCATGAAGTTGCAAAAGCCCAAATGGAATTGCATCTGTCCAGGGATGTCAAAGACAACAACTAGGGCTTCTATAAGCACACAGGTGACAAAAAGATTAGGGGAAAGGTGGACTCATGGCTCAACAAGACAGAGGATCTGGTTACATGGGATGTTGAAAAGGTTGAGGTACTGAATGCCACCTTTGCCTCAGTTTTTACCAGCAAGTCTGGTCTTCAGAAATCTCAAGTCCCAAAAACCAAGTGAAAAGTCTGGAGCAAGAATGATATACCTTTGGTGAAAGAAGATCAGGTCAAGGAATACTTATGCAAACTGCACATACATAAATCCATGGACCCTGACAGGAAGCACCCAAAAGCATTGAAGGAGCTGGTAGATGTCATTGCAAGGCCACTTTCAATAATCTTTGATCAATCATGGCAAGTGAGAGAAGTGCCTGAAGACTGGAGGAAATGAAATATCACTCCTATCTTGAAGGAGGAGGATGCAGAGAACTACAGGTCAGTCAGCCTCATCTTGATCCCTGAAAAGATGCTGGAACAGTTAATCCTGGAAACCATTTCAGGCACATGAAGGACAAGAATATCATCAGCAGTAGACAGCATAGCTTCACCAAGAAGGAGCCATGCTTGACCAACTTGATTAAAATTCTACAATGAAATGACTGGTCTGGTAGATAAGACTACTGGATCTTGTCCATCTGGACTTCAGTAAGACTTCTGGCACTGTCTCCCATAAGATGCTCCTAATGAAGCTAACAAAGTATGAGGTAGAGTAGTAGACAGTGAGGTGGACTGCAAACTGGCTGAATGGCCAGGCCCAAAGGGTGGTGATCAGTGGCATGAAGTCTAGTTGAAAGCCAGTAACTAGCAGTGTACCCCAGGAGCCAATACTGAGCCTGATCATGTTTAATATCTTCATTAATGACCTGGGAAATGGGGCAGAGTGTGTCTTCAGCAAGTTTGCTGATGACACAAAACTGGGATGAGTGTTTTATATGCCAGACGGTCATGCTGCATCCAAAGAGGCTTGTACAGGCTGGTGAAACAGGCTGACAGGAATTTCATGAAGTTTAACAAGTGCAAAGTCCTGCACCTGTCAGGGAACAATCCCACATACTAATATGTGCTGGGGAACACCACCTGGGTAGTAGCTTTGCGATAAGGGACCTGGGAGTCCTGGTGGGCAGCAAGTTGAACATGAGCTAACAATATGCCCTTGCTGTGAAGACTGATGAAATCCTGGGCTGCCTGAGGCAAAGCATTGCCAGCAGGTCAAGGAAGATAATCCTTCAGCACTGATGAGGCCATGCCTAGGGTGCTGTGTTGAGTTCTGGGCTCCCCAGTGCAAAAGAGGCATTGGAGGTACTGCAGAGAGTCCAGTGAAGGACCACAGAGATGATTAAGGGACTGAAGCATCTCCCCTATGAAGAGAGGTTGAGAGAGCTGGGAATATTTAGTCTGGAGAAGAGAAGGCTTGAGGGGGATCTTATGAATGTATATAAATACCTGAAAGGAGGGTGCAAAGAAGAGAGAGTCAGGCTCTTTTCAGTGGTGCCCAGTGACAGGGCAAGAAGCAATATGCACAAACTGAAACACAGGAGGTTCCCTCTGAACATCAGGAAACACCTTTTCACTGTGAGGGTGACTTGTCTGAGTACTGGCACAGGTTGCCCAGAGCAGTTGTTGGATTCTCCATCCTTGGAGGTATTCCAAAGCTGCCTGGATGTGATCCTGGGCAACCAGCTATAGGTGGCCTTGTTTGAACAATGAGTACAGACTAGATGACTTTCAGAGGTCCCTTCCAACCTCAACCATTTTGCCATCCTACAAAATTCCCTGTTGATATCCTCCTCAGAAATCAAGCATTAGAGTTGCCAGTAACAACAGTGAAGACTTCTAAGAAACTACTTTAAACACCTTGCCAAAGCTTCCTCCACTAGACTGAGAGAAATAATACATTCAGTGAGTGAAATAATATTCAATCAGGTGCTCACCCTTGGGTAGCTCTACTGAATTTCACTAAATATAAAGTTTGGGTTTGCATCTCTAGAACAACTTCATTAGCCGAATGCGCTCATTCTGTCATCTAATGGGAAGTGCAGATTTTCCTCCAACATGAATTGCAAATAGAGAAATGCTAAGCCCACTTTAATTTATTGCTACAAAGCAGCACAAGCTTAACTTGGTTTTCAAGTGGCATTAAAAAGGTTTTACTCCTGTTACGATCTATCCTGTTAACTCATGATTAGAGATTTTTTTCAGAACAAAGTGAAAAATGTTTCCAGCTGTAGTTCTTTAAATAATTACAAAGTTTTTCTCTAAGTGGAGAGCTTACCTATTTCTTGGCCCTCAAAGAAAGTAATGAAAAACACTCCTTGCCCAAAGGCAGTTGTAGAAAGAAGACACTACAACACAAGAAGAGAAACAGGGTGTTAACATCAAATAAAACATGTTAACAAGCTCCATGAAATAATTTGTGATACTAAAAGCAAGCACAAAATAAACAGACTTTGTTTTACATAAGCTAACATTATTTCCTTTTATATTTTAAGAATATTCCCCCACATATTGAAGTAATATTTGCTCCACCTTAAAGAACTCCACTGACCTAGTTATTAACATAATAGACCAGCATAAATCTACCACATAATGAAAAGATATAATGTGTAACACTAAAATCATGCAAAGGAATATGTTTTCTGTAGTAAGGGCAGTAGTCTTACTCATTTTTGTAAGACCAGAACTCAAGAGACAGAAGCAGAAGGAACAGGCACACTGGGTACTATATGCTAAGACAACATTTTTGTGAAAGGAAATAATATTTGACTTCCAAGAAGCAACACAGTCATGCTATATCACAAAAGTACAAAATGAAAAAATAAGCAAGTTAGTGATGTATTATAACAAGGAAGTGTGACTGAAGATCAAGGGCAAAACACTGGCAAGCTCGTGAAGGCTGATGGGGAGATCCAAAGCATTACTAAAATTAATAAGCATTACTCAGAGAAAAATTTCTGCAGTTTAAAAGTGAGCTAAAATAGAAGTTCATTTTAGCTCTTATTTTAAAAGAATGCAATTAAATAAGGTTTCTGCACCATTTGATACAAAAGGAACACATCCTACTAGCTGTCTGAAGAAGTATGACATAGGCTGCTATATAGAAAGTATTCAAAATCATTAGTAGCATGGACTACGTTTTCGTAGAGAGAAGTTAATGATAAATCCCATTACCTGAGTCCCTGCCTCTTACATTGCTAAGATTTCACCATCTCCCTTCTTGGCATCTCCCCTCTCTTCAAAAATTATTGCCTTTTACACATGCTGCTTCTGATTATCAGCAAATGCAGGATATCTGAAGAGTTATTTTGAAATAACTTGCACACTTTAAAATCAGGTTATCTGATGGATACTTTTCCCTCTCCGTGGCCCATAGGAAGGGGAAAAAAGCAACAACAGATTTTTTTATTTTTTTTTTTTAAATCCACCCTTCTTATACTAAAATTCTGCACTCTTACATCCATGCTTACTTGTATGAAAAGAACCGATGTATTTTGTCTGACCAATTGACACTGAAAAAGTGTCCATTTCTTTAAATAGTGTAAGAATTATTCCACCAGCTTAATTTGATAAGTGAATTATTTTGAAAGAGTGAAGCCATAATGTGTGAAATACGGTTTGCATTGTATGATGGTAATATTTGATGTCTCAGTCAGAGATATAGTATGTTAAGACAGCACAAAGACATAAAACAGCCTATGGCATACATAAAACAGGAAAGAACATGGAAGAACCAATGCCAAAGAAACAGATATCTCAGACTGTATAGCTAGATAAGCACTAGATAGATTTCTAATCTAATCCCTAGTTGTACTCAGCAGAGAATCAATCATTAGTTTTCCTCCAAATAAATCATGACTTTCAGGAGTAGCATGTCATCAGGTATGCTTGAAAGTACACTACCATTACAAATATTTTGAGGCTAAAACATGAAGACAGCTCATGAGCATGAGGAATGAAACTTCTTTATATTTTCTCTAGGTTTACAAAATGTCCCTGAATTATTTTTTTTTTTTATTCCTTTCTACATTCAAAACATTTTCGCACTTTGATATCTATTAATGTGACTTATTTCCAGTGAAACACAGAGCAACAGAAACCTGGGGGGGAAAAAAAAAAAAGTAAATGACAGTCTAAAGTTTCAAAAGTATGAAAATCCACATCACGGTTGGAGGAGAAAAATTAGAAAAGGAAAAGAAATATTTACCATTATAATCTGTTTGACGAAACTCAACTGGTTCTGCAAGGCCAACAAAACTATGTAGGGTAAAAAGCTGATCATATACACAAGGCTGGCACACATTGCTGCTGTATCAGCACTGCTAAAAAACACTCCCAAAAAATAGCTTAACATAATAACTGTAACTCCAAAATCGAGGAGAAAAAGGAAGATGAGGAAGCCATTGCTATAAGCAAAGATACCACTTGCTTTTAAAATGATGGCCAGAGCACAGCTGCTTATTGTAAGCACAATGACATTCTCCAGAAACCAAGCAAAGAAATGAATGGCTGGATGTACACCCATTGTCTTCATATACTGTAAGATAACATAGCAAAGAGAGTTAAAGTTAGGAAATAAATTTTCTTTTTATTTTCTTTCTTTTTTTCTTTTTTTTTTTTCTTTTTTTTAAAAAGCAAAACATGTTGCCAGCAAGACACTACCAGTTCCCCAAAGGATCATCTTCCCCTTAAATTACTTATCTCTTTCCTCTTTCCCTGTGCTACCTCTTCTGTTGGTCTCTCCTGAATCAAGCACAGTTCTGAGCTGGGCTGCCTCAGCTTATCATATACTAACATGAGGAATCCCAGTGCTCAGGCACAACTCTTACATAGGGTTGCAAGACCAGATGTCAGATTACTGGGTCCTCCAGTGATTAATTTGCCTTTTTATACTCTATAAAGTACTGAGGATATTTACAACACTGTATAAACAAATGTTTTTTTTCCCCAGCTTGCTGATGAACTAAAAGTAATATATGGATATGTTTGTAAAACTTTATGTATTAGCATGCAAACAATTTAGCCCGGTATGAGGTATCACTCCGTTTTTTTTAAAACAAAAACAAAACCAAAACCAAACCAACAAAAACCAAAACACAAACCACCAAACTGCTTTTGGAAACAAGTTAATACTACTTCTGAAGCATTTTTCTTAAAATGAACAAAATTAACTTTATTAAGTTGATTTAATATTTTAAAGCATTAAAAAAAAAATAAGGCCTATCTTACAACACAAAATTTAGAGAAATTAGACAATCCCAAATTCAAAGAAGCATACTCCAGCAGTATAAAGACCAGTATAACTCTTAAAAAAAATAATCATACAGAAAATTAATTTATACAGAAAATTAGCTATTGATATAAGCAAATAATTGTCTAATTTTTTCTGTGTCATCCTCCCTTATATGTCTGATAATTACATAGTACATGGCAAATTTTTAATTTGGTTTAGGAAGTTTTATGATTTTAGACCATATGGAACAAAACACGATAAAGAATCCAAAATAAAAACAATTCTAATCACGACTTTTTTCCAAATAAAAGTTTCCAGCTTCAACTTTTATGTATCTTTCGCTTGTTGATTTTTGTCTCAGGGACAATATTTGCATACTAACAGGACTGATGCTCAATGTTGTGAATCTGAGTTGGCAGCTAGAACTAGAACCTACTGCCCAGAGGAAACAAGTTAAAATAAAGCCAGCTGGATTATGAGTATATAAAAGTACCTCAAAGTTAAAGTCTTGTATTTCAGTAGACTTTAATAAATTATTTTTTTTCCAGAGGCTCATCTACCTCTTACCTCTTCAAGATTAATTTCTCTTTCATAAACCAGCTTGCGAACCATGCCAGCAACTGAAATCATCCATGTTAACATCATCATAAGTGGGAAAAAAAACCCTATATTGTTCAAGAATCTATGAAAGAACATATATGCAGAGTTGTTAAACCCCAGAGGTAAAATTTTTTAGCAGAATGTTAATAGGTTAATACTGGGACTATTCTCAAAGTATGCACAAAATAAGATCTGCTATAAGCAATAAGGTTTATTCTTGTTCTGCTCAGAAATACTTATTTTTCATGTAACAAGCTAAATACATGTATTGGTACTACAATATTATATTAATATTTATCAACAATACAACTAATGTAATCACTCTTTAGGGCTCCATTCAAAGTGAAAGAATTCAGATTTGTGTTTATGGCAATGTTACATATTTGAACAGTAAGGAATAACATAAGCCAGTCAACTTTTTCTCCACTTTAACAGATTTATTACCTTTGACTAATTTTAAATTCTAATAGCCAGGATGTTTTGTTTGTTTTACAAAGAACAATCCTACAATTTTTCTTTTACTTCATCAACTTCACACCGGATTTCAACACATACCAAGGGCCAGTTTACAGTTTGTGTACAGGACAACTAAGTATGGAAAGTGGGTTTCTTAACATAATTTAGTTGCACAATATGTTGACAAAGTCTCTGTCCAGCAGAATACTCCACAGTATAGCTGCAAACAGCTCATAAGAGGTCATTTGCCAGGCAGAAGTTGCATAATGTGTTGTAGTCACAACTGTTAAACATTTGCTATGCTGTAATATTCTTGTATTGGACATACTGGTTCAATGGTGTGCTGAGATATGCATTCACCCACTACAAAGACCTAGTAGCTTCCCAAGTACTCTAGCACTAATCTAGTAAGGATAATATATTGAATTTAAAAGCTGAAAGTTTACTTACAGATCACTGGTATGACAAGGGTAAGGCATTGCTTGCACCTGAATGGCTGGCTCTAAGGTATCTGTCCCAGTCTGTGCTGAAATTATTGCCCTTTCAATCATGTCTTGAAGAGGAATAAAGATGTGGTTGTATTTAAACCCATCAGCTGGCAACTTCTGGGGATGCGATTTCCACACGGGGTTTTTAATCAAATCTGTCCTCATGCTATAGAGAACACTGGTTCTAATTGTATATGAAATGTGTCGTGGAAGGAGATTGCTAGAGACTTGCGTCTTGTTCTTCGGTGTATCAAAGATGATACCTGACACAAGAAGAAAAGGAGCTTCATACTCAAGCTTATATGATTTATGCTATTTACATCGCTAACTCAGGATCAGTTGTCATATGATAGTAGGATACATTAACCTGTCAGAGCAGGCCTCTAAAGTTTCTTGACCCTCCAACACAAGAATGGTAAGTTTCATAGAGACTTACATTTTTACATTCATGAATATGAAATGTAAAAAAAAAAAAAAAAAAAAAAATGTGTTTGCAACAATCATTTTTATCTGAGAAAATTTCTTCTGTGATTTTTTTTTTTTTAATTACATTTTGTTCTCTTTGTATCCAGAATTAACTCCTTTTTGGGGACTGATCTCAATTCCACAGTGAAAGCAGCAGCCATAAAATTTGTCCATCAAAGGATAACAGCCCCTGAAAGTGGATGACAAAGTAAACAGTACTGACCCACTAAAATTTACTTTGATTTTTCATTTCCGAGTCAATTACAAAACATCTTTTTTAGCACAGCAGAATTTGCATGTTTATTTTCTCTAGTTCTGTATTTAACCAAAAAAAAAAACACAAAAACAAACAAACAAACAAAAAAAACCCACCAAAAAAAAACAAAAAAAAAAACCCCACAAAACCCAACAAACCACAACCAGGAGGAAACTTAATCTGTAGCTGGAAAGATGAAGTCAAATACAGCAAATTGGCTGTGTTTTATTTCTGGATGACCCAGACTTTTTAGGACTTCTTGATGAATGTGAAATGTTGACCTTTATTCCTTAGAAAAGGAAAGAGATGTCTTACCTACCACCTGGCTCTCAAAGATAATATGATATAGAGTATTTTACTCTGTTGTAAAGCTTATCATTTCAAACTGGCCAATCTCGTTTTCCTTTTACACAAACATTTAATTTCCTAAGACATTTCATGAGGCTATGAAGGCTTCGAAGACTACAAACATAGAAAACAAGGAAAATTCCACTTTAGTTTCATATCTTACTATGGAAAGGAACATATGCCTAGATCTGAACATGTAATATTGGCATGTTGAACACATTAGGTCCCTTAAAATGCCATCTTCTCTCTTTAAGCAGATAAGCCCACAGTACTGGAAAAACTCCCAAGAAATATCTTGGCTTATGTTGGCATATGACCCTTCCCTATGTAAGAAGAAAAGTGGATCTAGAACATGACAATTCAGTTTTCTGGGGACCAAGATCTATCTGACTGTTTCTCCCCTTGAAGAGGAAAACAAACAATTTCACTCCTTACAAAGTACTTCTGAGAAATTTTCCGAAATTATGGTATGGCCTGTCAGTTTTATGTCAATTGAGGGTGGTAATTTCCATGTTCTGCAAATGGAGGTATCATGAACAAATGTAGGATTCCAGACTGAGTAATTTCATTCTCTATAACTGCTTTGATGTCTTCTGGTGTGTACTTACAGGAGTCCAGGGAGACAATAAAAATCAAAACAACAGGGGGGAAAAAAAAAAAAAAAAAGTGGCACACTTTACATAGACTGAAATGGGACACTTTTGGAAACATTACATATAACTTAAATCATTCTATATGAGAAAAGAAAGTGCATAATAAGAAAAACATTCTTGTCTTTTAAACTGTTTTGTACAATTAATTGATTCTTAGCAATAAGGATATAATGCAAGAAAAGGATAGTGTATCCCAGGAAAGAAAGAAATATATCTGTTTCATAAGAATTTATTTACTGTGAATAAACAAGTTAATTTCTCTGACATGTTGGTTTAAGAATAAAGCTTACAAAAAAAACCCCTTCCTTTCCTCCTTTTTGCAAAGCCAAGAATATAAAATTAAAATTCTGAAGGATGTAAACTAGATGATCTTGTCACAATATGTAGTCATTTCCTCAGTAGTATACATTTTTAGCTCTTTTTATTCTACTTTAAATATTTACAACTATAACTTTCAATATTTTGTTAGAAATAACAGAATCCAAGGATTCATTTGGCAGTTCCACAATCAAAACAACAATATAATTAGTCTTCACAGCATAATTTACAGCATTCAAATGTTGGGGAATACCTCTAAGATCAACCTGCTTTATTTTGCCTGTATTACATGTGTTTTCATACATACTTTGAAACTGTGTAAATTTAACCTATCTTATCAATAAACACTGACAACAACTACAAAGTCTGATGTTTTCTGTCAATATGCATTTTAAATAAGGTACTTACTAGCCAAAAGCATATTTTGCTGCATGAGTTCATGAGCCTTCTCTTCCAATTTCTCAACAGAGTCAAAAGGCTGGAAACGGTCCAGTAACACACAGGAAGAGATATTTACTACAAGCTGTGACAACAGGTCAATCTGTTTACTTGCTGAGCTGTTAAGCATCTTGTTCATCATAGTTTCTAAGATGAGGAAACAAATTAGACTTCTTTAGTTTTAATGAACAGAAAGCTATGCTCTCACCTGTACATCCTGTAAGAGTAAATACCATTTGTATTTAAAAAAATGAAGAAGTTTTTAAAAACATAGCAATTTTACTGTGAACTTGTGACAGTGTAGTTCATGTTTCAGTGGCTTTTAAAAGTTCTCATCTACGTTTTCCTTCAATTTCAGAGCAACAAAAATGTAACAAATCCTAGCAGAGTTCAGGAAAGAAACCATGTCCTTGAAGCTGTAGGACTTTTAACATTTCCCTATCTTTCCCTAAGTACTCCCACAAATACAAGTGAGTTACTTTGAATATCACAGTGGAGATCCATCTCTTTCATCTAGTAGTGTTGTTGGAAGTGTGAGAAAAGCAAAACAGCAAAAAAACAGCAAAACACACATTTCCTTAACTCATGGTGCCCAGAGCAAACAGAGGACAGGATGGAGATCCAATGATTTGTGTTGCCGCAGCACCAGTGCAAAGAAAGGTGGAGGCTGCATGGTCCTGTTCTTCCACTTTTCTCAAGGAACATTTAATATGACTAAGCAGATTTATCCCCTGCTCTTCCTCTTCTCTCGAGGACTGTTTTGCAGAACGCTGTGGACCTTATCTCTAATTCTTCCTCTTTTCCCACGAAAACAGCACACACCTCGCACCAGGGAATGTGCTGTATCATCACTCAAGAAACAATGGTTTGACCACAGTCCCACCTACTGACACACGCATAGTTAGATAAATACTACCTTGAGTTTGTTTCTAAGTCAGAGGGATAATAATGCAATATGAAATCAGAGAGACAGATTGATGGGTTTGTGCGCCCCGCCTCCCCTCCCAGCCTCAGGAGGGATGCCTTTTGGTAAGATTTGGGCAGTGAGCTATGTCAAGTGATTACTCAGGAACTAAGTGTGTGTGATTGTAATTGGGTTTTTGTGTGTACAAACCTGCAGTTTATGCATTTATCATAGGCACTCTCAAAGAATCTGTAGATGTTACATAAGAATAAACCATACTATTCAAGAACCTGACTGCTTCCCTTGAACGCAACCGGACCTGTGGCACTTGGGCTGTTTGTGCATCTGGTGTCAGGCCTATAGTTATGCCATAACTGGCATGACTATTCAGAGATAAATCCAGCCGCCCCTAGCCCCTCTAATCTCCGAGGGCCAGATAGAACACAAGGGGGTTCATTTCTTACAAAATTAACTCATTACCTTAAATGCATCATGTGTTGGCCAGTTCTTCTCTTCTTGATATTTCAAATATTTCAAGCACTTTGTCATATAGGGCATAAGCATTTTGACTCAAGCCCCACATTTTAAAAGCATCTGAAAAAAAAGTCTATAAACCCTCTAATTTTAACTCTGATCTTATCTGTGGATTCAGGATGAAAGTATACCTCAGCCAAAGCCTGGTTTCCAAAACCACTGAACCTTCAGAGGATTTCAGGTCTTCAATCATTGGTAGAGAATGTAGAGATAGTGCTATATATCCTTATGTTTGAGAGAATAACAAGAAGGATAGCATGATCTAGAAACAATCTTAACTCATCCGGATTTCATGGGAACATCTGGATTTCTCAAATAATAAAAAATGTTATAAAACATCCACACAAGTTTCCATCTTGAATTTTTCAAGACTCACTTGAAGATATAGGCTTTAAAAAGAATAGGTGATCAGCTCATTTGATAACAGTGGTGTCAGACAAACCCTGGATCATAGGTGTTATTCAGTGAGAGCACAGGAAATATTACAATATCTAGAAGGCAGGTAAGTGGAAAAATGCACAAAGTAGTCTGGAGAAGAGACACGATTTCCAGTGAGAAAGGAGAAAGATCACAAGAAGAAAAAGTGGAGGAACCAATAGTCTAGAACTTGAAAGACAGTCAAGCAATGACAGGGTGAATTAACTGAGGGAAGAGAGTGCCAAATACAGATCCAATATGTCCTATTTACTGCTATCCTTGAGGAGGACAACAAAGGAAATACCTATGCTGCTACTTGTTTTGTGGCATTAGACAGAACTGAATATTCCTAACTTTAAGCCCAAGTAGCAGGGTTAAGGTTTCACATATATTTTTGTATTTATGTATATACACATATGTGTAATTATATATAGCCATATATATACACATACAAAACAAAAATCACCAGAGATCTCTTTACCAGGTGATCTCTGAAAGACCTTAATTTGAAACTGATAATTAACTAAAAAAGCTTCTTTATTATGAATTAAACTATTGAATATTTTAGCGTTAAGAAATACCAACTAGCTTGCTGCTTGCTTGGAGTACAGCATACTTCAACATTTCCGGAACAAAATATTCTCTTTCACAATGTGCACAGACATATATATGAACAGATACAAACCTCAGGAAAGTTTTAGAATTAAGATCTATAGAATTGCCTGTCTTTTATTTTTCCAGTTTATAAATGTAACAATTACTAATTAGAAACTTGGCAAATCCATTTTCATTATTATCTTCATAGTTTATTATATACCAACTCAGTCCTTATATTCCACTTAGCTTGTTTAACCTATCATTAAGTAACTGGGAGGAAATACAGCTGGTTTATGTAAAGCTACTAGGTAGAAGTACTAATTAAGTAAAAGGTTGCAAGAAGAATAAATTAGAATAAACCAGGAATTAATTTAGGTCAGAAATTAAGAGAGAGTTTCTAGTTATCAGATGATTTTGGAAGAGAAGAGGAGGCTGAGGGGAGACCTCATCGCCCTCTACAGCTACCTGAAAGGGGGTTGCAGAGAGCTGGGGGTGAGTCTCTTTAACCAAGTAACAAGTGATAGGACAGGAGGTAACTACCTCAAGTTGCACCAGAGAAGGTCTGGACTAGATATTAGGAAGCATTTCTTCACAGAAGCGGTTGTTGGACATTGGAATGGGCTGCCCAGGGAGGAGGTGGAGTCCCCATCCCTGGAGGGGTTTAAGAGTTGGGCTGACATAGCGCTGAGGGATATGGTGTAGTTGGGAACTGTTAATGTTAGGTTAATGGTTGGACTGGATGATCTTCAAGATCTTTTCCAACATAGACAATTATGTGATTCTGTGGTGGTGGCACAGTTTTCAGTGATGTTAGAGATATTTGTTTCCAGCTTTCTATGTACACATAAAACTACTTTATTACAATGAGGGCAGCAGAGAGGTAGCATAGAGAGAAACTGCCTGTTTTTTTTTTTTATCCTGGCTGTTATATCCCAGGTCACATGTAGCTCTCTAATGGAGATTCCTTGGTAGTGAAAAAACATTTCACATTTGGGAGAAATCACAGAAGGACAAGAGAGACACTCAGTGAGCAAGAATCTAAAAAAAGAGCCTGCAGCACACCTGCCTCCCAGTGCCTTGAGAGGTGCGTAAGGACTGTGCCCAGCAAGGAGCTCACACTACACTCAGGAAATCATTGCAAATTGCTGTATTGGACAGCAAGCAGAGAGAAATACAGTTGCCTTGCCTGCACAAAGCTAGTTTAGAAAGTGGTTTAAAAAGAAAACCACAAACTTTTATGTACTCAGTTAAATATTTACTTTGTTCCAAGTGAGTAAAACTGACATAGTAACCTTGTAAAACAGTTTTAGAAATTGGTAACTTTGTGAGGTCTTATAGCATGATAATTTTATAGTGAAGTTGGAAGAGTTCTACAATTCATTCTGTGTCCATGACACTTTCCAGAAGGAGTAGCAGCATGAAAAGCATGTGACTAAGACTGTTAACCATTTTTAAAGAATTGTAAAGAAGTAAAAATAAGATACAAACATAAGTACCTTGGATTTGAGCATAATTAGAAGTCATCTTAATGCAAGCGTAGATATAATAAAGGAAGGGAATATTTGCTTTAGTTAGAAAACAAAATACATAATCACGCTGATTAGGTGATTTTAGAAAACTTGAGCTTTGCATGGAAATAAACAGATTGTTAGTGATAAAACCAATAACATATATGGATACATTTAAGACTTTAATTGGATCCAGGCAAGATAATTACAGGACTAAAAACCTGATGCAGTATAAGAGTAATGAATTTAAAAAAACCCCATAAGAACAGAGGTTTACAATAACAGCTGCACATGATTATAGAATAATAAAATGAACAAAAAAGCATATACAAAACCAACATAATATTAAGAGGGCATAGGCATTTTTCAAAAGGCAAAAGGACAAAGCGAATCTGTAGAAAGAAGTGTAATCAAAATGTAAATGCAGAAGAGTGCTCTGGTACTTTGGACAGATCAGCTTCTCAAAGGCTTAAATGCTATTGTGATCTACAGTCCATATTGATTTTCACTTTTTGCATTATTTATTTTTATCACATGTATTCCATTAAAATAAAGACATTCTAGTTTCGTAAGTCATTCCACTTAAATGTTTGTCTGTATTCACCATCCAAGACTATTCATCATTTATTACACATTGCCAAATATCCTTAGCTCTTTCAAAAAGCTATAGCTTGCAAAACACATGCACAGATTTCTATGATTATGTTGTCTGCAACAGTGAAAATGGACCTGAGAAGTCCAGAGATCTTGCTGTGTTTCCAGCAGGCTTTGCAGGTTAAGAGACTTGCTATTTGCTCCCACCTGTCTTTCCAATTGTGTGATTCTGTGAGGGTTTTTTTCAGTTGTATTGTGATCCAGCTTCACCATGACAGGTGAGCTGTGCCTGAACCAGTCTAGGCAGTTTAGTCGTTAAGAAAATCTTCCTGGGAGATAGCAGATTCAAGTTTGAGTCCATTGCCTGAGGATACTGAGCCCAGATTCTTTACTTTCTGGATCGAATTCTGGACACCATTTGCCTTTTTTTTTTTTTTTTTTTTTTTTTTTTTTTTTTTTTTTTGTGTGTGTGTGTGTGTGTGAAAATGTGCACAGTTAGCCTTCAAAACAGCTTTCAAATTAAGGCTAGTTTCAGTTAAATCTCACATACTATATGCAAAAGAAAAGTCAAGAGCTTCAGCTCACACCAACCATGACAGGACCATCTCGGGGCAGTTGTGCAATTTAAGACTGAGAACACACTGCATCATTCACAAGCTCTCAGGAACTTCAGTGGATTTTGTCCATCTCCTGCTTAGAGGCAGGTACCGAAATTCAATAAAAATGACACTTCAGGTACATTTATGCACTTAATTTAGCTCCAGACTTAATTCTTTGACTGCAGAGCAGACTTAATAACCTGTATTGTTGTAAAGTCCATTTTCTTCCAGCAATGAGGGCCACACAGCCCCTTCATAAGGGAATCTGAGAGCTCATCACTGCCCTCCTCCAACAAACAACCAGAACAGTTTTGTGTCTGGCACATAATTATCCTAACACCCACTGATAACTACACAGATCTGTCCTCTCTACCACTCTCCTCCTCTAGGAAACACCCAGCTCCCTTTTACGTGATGTCACACTATCTGTTATTGCATTTTATCCCACTCATTTCTCTTTCTAGTCCTCCAAACCATGAACTTTTTTTAAATTACACAGACAGCTTTTGATTAAACACACTGTATCTCATTTTCTATTTACTTCCATTTAAGTGTATAGATTTCCTTCAAAATTTACAACAAATTTTACTACTACCTAATGGAACTGTGGCTACTGGGATTACTTCTCCCTTCCCTCCTTTTAAGTATAGCTCCTATGTTAATAACTCTCCCATGGCAATTTTCCACTTCTAATTTGTTACCAGATTTTCCAAGTCTTTCAATATTTTGAAATGCAAATTATCCAGTCACTCAGTAGAAAAAAGACGATTAGAAATATTTGAGACTATCTCAACAAGAGAACTTAAAGTCTGCTAATTTAGTATCATTTAAGTAGGTAAAACATTCAATTTCAACCGAAAGTAGTTCTAAGTTCAAGTTAAAGTCTAGTAAGGGTAATCAGTGCATATACTTTTATGTACATACCATATAGTTGCATTTTTTTCAAGAGTTCTTCCATGTCAATATCCAAATTACTTTCTATGAAGTGCTTTATGAAATTGCTTTGCAGTGCTTCCTAAAATGAAATGTGTTAGAAGTTACATGAGGTTTATCATCTCTAAAGGAATATAAAATACACATATGCATTCATGTTCAATTCCATTACCGATTTTTCCTGCATAACACTGGAGAAGTCACTTAGCTTCTCCATATCTTCAGCCTTCCCCTCTTAACAGGTTAGCTCCACACATTTCAAATAAACAGCAGAACATATACTCCCCAATACTGTACATCACTGTCCTCTTTTACTGCAAATATTTTAACTGTGAGTCCGTTCTAATGTCCTTGCAAACCTGCTGGGACAGAAACCTATATTCTTCTCCTGCAGGACTTTTGGGACATTACACTATTAGCACTAGAAGTAGTAAAATAAATATATTTAAATACTGGCATTTGGGAATTCCTTTTACATTACTTTAGCTTTACTTCATTTGCCAAGTTCTAAGGGGGGGATGATTATTAGCTCTACAAGAGCATAATGGGATCTTAAAGTCTAATGCATGATTACTAGCAGAACTCCTTAAATGAATTTAAAAGTAACAGTTCAACTGATATGTATGAGCCATGACAGAATTCTGCTTGCTTTCCCAAAGTGTAACAGCCATGCATGTTTTCACAGGTCAAACATGGCAAAACTAAATTTTACTGGGAAGAAAAAAGGATATCGATATGTAGAATGGGAAAAATCCCAGTAACAATGCTCTTTATATTTAATTAATATTTCCCACATCATTTTTTTTTTAATCAGTTACATACACTGTTGGAAAAAGCAAGTGATAAACAAGCAAGTTCAGGAAAAAAAAAAAAAAAACCAAAAAAAAAAACCCATTTTATTTCCTATGACCTTACATTTGCTTTAAATAAGTGTGTCAATCTTGTAGGTGTACCTACTTCCTTTATTTCCCCTATTGCCTGATAATACTGGGCATAGTAAGGTAACATTGCTTTTAAGTATTTTCACCTCGAAAGCTTTTCAATATCACATTGTAGGCTCATAACGTAAAGCTAATCTTCCTATTTTTTAGCTCTTTTTAAACCTAAAGTCAGATAGATTGACAGTTTTATTTTATATGTATAGAAATTCTGTCTAGATCACATAGCAAATAATTGGAAAATAAGAAGCCATCCCACAGTTCACCAACCTGCAGTCGTGAGACCATGAGGACATTTCCACTGCTTTTAAAAACCTCAGACATCCTAAGCCATGTTTCAGAATAAGTCTTCAAGTTTTCCACAAAACCAAAAGTAAAATTAGCCTGGAAAAAAGAATATATGGTAACAAATGAAGTAAAAACTGCATAGCAAATCTTAAGAAACAGAAAAAACTGTCAGGCTTCAGATCTTCTGCAACTCCTCTCCATTTTACTTTGGTAGTCTGTAGTAAGGATATCAGTGTTTTCTTTTTTCTACTTAAGAAATGAAAGGTATTTGTTTCAGTTTCTGAATATGAAGTAAATCAAAGAAAAGTCTTCCTGCAGTGTGTATTCCTCCTACCTGAAGTATCATAAAGACCTCTTTATTCTATAATGTCTCTTTCATACAGGGTATCATAAAGGTGCTTCAGAAAAACAGACAAAATCATACAGATTTTTTGTCTGTGAGTCTTTTATTCAAACTACTTTGAATACATAATAAAAGTGAAAGTTGGAAGGATGGTCTGGAAAATAAATTGAACTGACCAATCAATCTATTTCAAAATACTCTCACAGAGGAAGACTTGAGTATAGCAAAATATTCTCTGTTCCAATCCAACATGTTACAATTTCTCTCTTAGTCACTAGCAAACAACCATCATTTTTTTACAGCCTGTTTAAAAAAAAAAAATCACAAGCATACTCAAGATTAGAAAACATAGCAGTATCTTTCTGTTTAAATTGGTGTTATCAGTCACAGAAGTGCATTTAAGAACAATCTATTACGGTAGAGATCATGACATTTCCCAGCAAAGAGTGTCTGCAATGAGTTGTAAACTCCAATTTGGGACCACACTTTTTGCAATAATTCCTATTGAAAGTACACAGTTTTTGCCATAGTAATTTTAAGTGTCTTTTGCAAAATCCCACTGATAGCACAACATAGGAAAACAATTTGTGGTGGTTCTCTCTTCTTGTTTGTAGCACAGAAGGCCCCAAAGAGACCATTACAGATATTTTAATTCTCCTGAAATAAATAATGCATCCTCTATGAGATTCTCCATGCTACTTTCAGATGGAGAGTTATCCTAAATGTGAAACTAAAGTTTGGTGTCAAATCAGCTAAACCAGTTCTTCTGTTAATAAGCAACACAGAAACCCCATGGACTGAAATCCCAGGCTTGAATATTTGGATCATGTTACCCACTGCACAGGCAGGATGGTGACAAGCTGAGGGAGACCAGAAATGGTGCAAGGGTATAAAACAGCCAGAACGGGAGACCGCTCTTTCCCCAATACAGAGCAAACATGGGTCACAATGGAACACAAGGAGGTCAAATTTTCTGACATCGTTAGAAACTGTTATACCAAACTTCTTGACTTGATTCTGAGCAGTGCAAATGATTTTTTTTTTTCCCACTTTCAGAGAGCTATAGTAACCATAATGTGCTTGTATTCAACTTCCTTATACAAACAACAACAAAACCTACTGCAGCAGCATGGATTTTTAGAAAAGATGAACTTTATATAATGTTGAAGCATATTTGAAAGAAATTATAAGCAGCAAAGGGGTAAGCTGTGTGCAGGAGGTACAGAGAAATTTTAATGCAGCATAGACAAAACTGAACAAATCTATATTGCCTAAAAAAAAAAAAAAGATTTGAGAGACTTGAGAAAGATCATATTGGTGCTCACACACACTACACAGCAGGAAGCTACTAGGAAGCATCCTTTTAAAAAATCCAAATCCAAATGAGAATACAAGAAAAACTAGGCAAAAAAGGTGCTTTTTTAAAATTTTTTTGTCTTCTCATTCACCACAGTAGGCTTTTGGGAAGTTCCTGTGTCAGAAGCCTTCTATATGACGAACACTTTAGAGAATCTGTCTCAAATTGAAGCACCAGTACAAAAAAAGACCATACAATCTAAGAAAACAAACAATAAGTAGTTTCCAGGACAAGGTAACATCCAGACAAGAATTCTAAGAGTGCTCAAGGACTAAATAGTTGAAGTACTCACTGTAGTGTAACCTTCTGATTAAAATTCCCTTGTTATCCAGGAACCAGAAAATAACAAATGCAATGATATTCATAAAGATGATAGGGGAACCAGAGGACTACAGACTAATAACTCTAAAATCTGTACTAAGCAAATTTTAATTTTGTTATAATAATAATAGTAAATTACAATAAAGAGTAGTAGTGGAGAGAGAGACTAGAAATAAATATCGTTGGGAGATATAAACACAAGATTTTAAAAAAGAAGTTGCCTCAGTTGAAGTACAAGCAAATGAGGAAGAGGTCATTGATGCAGCATATCTCACTATAGGCACTATGAATACTAAGGGTTTATAGAAGCTCAAAAAGCAAGTGAACAAATCATAGCAGGAAAGTCCTGGCAAGCCTGACCCTTAAGTTTTTGAAAGTTGGGACAGTATTTGGGGGGAATATCACTTTACTGACATATTCTTTAGTTCTTACCTATACAGCATTACTGTAGAAATCAGAACCTAAAATGGAATGCTTAATCTTACATGGTAAAGCAACTCCCATGTGTTTGTATGCTAATGACTAGCTGGACTTTGATGTTTAATAGAAATTCTCTTCAAGTTCTTTTCTTCCTGATCAATGAAGATCCATTAAAATAAATATTCTTTATAACACCTAGGCTGGATATTGCCTTTGATTAAAATTAGTCTTCAATATCCAGTCTTGTCTGGATTGAATATGTCTAAGCCTCCTACTGATGTAAGAATAAATAAAAATGTTATTTTGAGCTTACAGAACTGCTTTTATTATGACATCTTTTAACAGACTGACAAGTCAAGTGTGCTTATGCAAAGCCAGAGAGGATATGTAAGTTTAGAATAAGAACTTACTCAGCTCATTATGAATTTTTCTAATTATACTAGAAAGTAAGGCAGGGAACTGAAATTAATGAATTTGCTAGACTGGCTTTCTTTCATTTCTCATTGTCTTGCTACATTTATGGGTTTTTATGTAGAGATGTGTGTGTGTGTGTATATATATATATATATATATATATTTTCCGACTGTTCCAATTAAAAAGAAATAGCACAAAGTTGTGCCAATGTGATTGCCTGAATATAAGATCTACTCTGAGAATCTTTTGAAATAATAAATACTTTCATAATATAATCTCATCAGTAGTGAAAAGTTCAATTGCGAAAGCACGGATCAAAGACATCACACATGGTCTTTGAACTCCTGGATGCCAGCTGCTACTGAACATTTTTTCTCTCAGTCAGCACTGCAGCCTGTAGGTTTTTTTCACTTTCATTGTTATTCTACACATTAAAACTGTTGACTTCTCAGAAGGTAAAACCAGCAACCTCACAATTTATCGAAGAATGGTCAATTACAAAGTCTTAATAAAAATAGTCCATGTGAAAAATTTACAAATATATCTTAGTACACAAACATCAATGTTCTTTATAGCTTTAATCCTCTACTTTTTATTCTAGTAAATAGCTGTCATGGGGTCACATAGTCCAAAGCAAATTAAAACTTCTGTTCCAATTTCAGTAGGCTCTGTAAGGGCTACAAGGTCAACTTTTAGTAGCCATGTTCAAGATATCTGGGATAATATTTTATGTTTAAATTTTGTTTCTATTCAAGCAATAGCTGATAGGCTTCTGTACTAAAACAAATTTTAAAATTGCTGAAGAAACTTTCCTTCTACTTTCATATTTAAACATAAACAGATACACATTCCTAATTGCCTGTTAGGTTTACAGGTTTGGGGGAAAGGTGAGTGTGTATTTATACAGGTTCCTGAATAAGGTGATGGAACTCTTGTGAGCCTGAGAATACATGAGAATGAGAGATTATGCTAGAGGCATCTACCAGAATCTTTGTATTGTTCCAGAGCATTAAAAAAAAAAATACCACAAAAAAAAAAAAAAGCCACAAAACCAAAAACAAACCAAGAACACAAACAAACTTCATTCTCAACTGTATTACTCAGTCTTGATTTCACTAAAAGATCTATAGGGGAACACAACATATGTCAGGAGATTTATCTTTCTTATAGATGCTTTTAAGAATGTAGTTTTGACTTATTGGCAAAATAATGTGGAAATGTCTTAAGTGCATTATACTAAATGTCACTGTAACAGAGAATTATGTATTCAAAAATATTTGGATTTTTTATAATTTCTTACAACTTATTTTTTATAGAATTTCCATCTATAAAGAAAATATTTATTTTTAGCTGACTAAATATTTCAAATTAATTATACTCGACTCCTGAGAGATGGCCTGTTGCCCTAATTGGGTTCTTTAACTACAAAATATGAAATCACTGAAATTTTATTTTCTATTCGTAGCAGGAACTATAGTTACCTAGTATCTGCTACCTAATACATGCTTTTTAGCTTAGCTTTTTTTACTGTCTTTTAGAGCATAAGTCAGAATACCAAGATGTACTCCATTTACACAGAAAATAGTCACCATCAGATTTAAAGTTACTACAGTCTTTTTGTGTACCACTTATAAGCAGCAATGTTTTTTTCTATATTTCAAATTAACCCAAATTACCATTGTCACAATACATAACATTCAGGGTAAAAATCATGTGTCTGCAAGATAAATGCAAAATTTGCACAGAACTCTAATGTGTATTTATAATAAGTCATCATCCCTCCTCCTACAGAAGTGCCTCAAAGCTAGTCATGAACAAACATGTCTTTGTAGAGAATCATGCTCAAGACAAAGCACCTACCATACCAAAACTGCAGAGACAGTAAAAACTGTTGAATAATATCAAGTCATCAGTGTCCACACCTATGGCAGCTCAACTACTGCTGGTCATTCATACTACTGGTGTTAGAAACATAATCAGGAAGGATGCACTGTAGGCTGGTTGCTTTTTATTTTTTAAACACAGCTCAGTGACTCTCTCATAACAGGCTTTTGCTCCTGGGGTGTCCATTCCCCATGTTTCCCTATGCTGCCCCATTAGAGTTCCCATCATAAGAAAATATTGAGGGCAAAAGCTCACTTGGAACCTGCACCTTGATACAGGTTCACATGACACTTCTTTTAATGTGTTCTTTTTAATCTTTCTATACAAGCGTTAAGAAACTTTGAAAATTCTGCTTTTCACACTGAAGCGAAACAACTGTAAGAAGTTAAGAGAAATATTAAGCTTTAAGTGGGAACAAGGTGAGAACGCAGAAAACAGGGTGGATCCAGTTTTCTGAAAGGCAATTATCTAATTGCTTCTACCTACCCTGAGAGAAATGGACCTTTAAAATGAAGTACAAAGACAAAATCAATAAACAGAAATAGTGTTTCTTTTGATACTCACTTTCTCCATGACGAGGTCAATCATGTTGATGTTTGAATTGTACAGTATCTTCCCATGTAATAAAGGTTTCAGGAAAGTCCATAGCAAAGCCCCATTAGAAGATTGCAAAATCTCCTGATAAAGCTTCAAGCAAAATGGAGCTGCAAAATAACAAAGACAGTCACATTTATGACAGACAAAACAGGTGAGGTTGGATTATTATTATTAATTAAAAGAAAATCTTGAGCCTTAATGTAAGATCTGCCATAGCACCATGCCAAATACCATCTGCCACTAAGCAATCACTACAGGTCCTTGAATAGAAACTGGTTAACCACAGTCTACAATAGTCTTGAGGATGCAGAACTCTAAATATTGGACAAGAAAAAAAATATTTTAATCCAAATGTTACTGTAAAAGCCAGAAAAGGAACTCTCTAAGACTCATTTTGGAGTTTTAGAAAGCAGGCATTCTTTATTGCAGCACTGGGTGAACATGTGAATAGCTTCGCAAAGGTGAACATGCCCCCATATCTATAAGTGGCAGCTAATATACAGTGAGATTATACATATTGATAACTTTTCCAAGAAATTAGTTACATATGCATTAGATTTCCTGGAACTAATTATAATATCTGCATCCTAATTACACATGTGTTTTCTTGCTGGGTGGTGGTCTCGAGGGGTCCCTGGTGGTTGTGGCAGTCTTCCTCACTGTGTCTGCTGGTTGACCTCATTGCTCACGCATGTTCACAAAAGTCTGTTTAGGAGGCGTTGTGCAGCTTTGTTGTGTCTTAGCTGGTTTAATTTGTCCTGACCTAGTTCCTGTTATCTTCAAGAATAGACCCCAACTGTCTTATTTACTACTGTCTTATCTTCAAACCCCTTTCTTCTTCATGCTTGTGAAAAGCAGTCTGTGAACCCCATGTATCCTAAAAGATACATTACTGCATTTTAGAGTGGAAGGACACATGCAAAACCTCTGCTAAATGAATGCTGAGTGAAGAGTCACCTGTTTTGCCAATTATTAGGCCTAGCATAAAGGACACAAGCCAGCATAAAGATGAACCAATAACCAAACTGTATTTGATACAAAAGGGTCAGTACATGGGTGAGCACTGGGGGTACAAACAAGTCAGATTATACATAATCAACAACAATCCCACTGACCCCAACAACAACACTGCACAACCAACAACGGGTGGAATAAATGGTGACATGTAGTCTCCCATAGAAGGGATGGGAGACAACCAAGTCAACAAGCCAAACACATAATACCAAGGAAGCCACATACTGAATCTCTACACAGCCCACATTTACAAAGGCCAGATCTGACTGGAGCCCAGTTCCAGGGAGGCAGGAGGTCCTTCCCCAACAGGGAACTCTGCACAGGGCATCCACCTCACAGACAGACACTGCCCCTGCCTGCAAGGGGTCCCAGCTTTTATCCCCCAGTGGGACACCTGACCTTTGGTTACTTACTGCAGACACCTGGGGCTCATTTACCCAATGGCTCTCCCTGCCAGGCCGGCCGCACCCTGGAGGGAAGCCTAAAGGCAAACTCACCCCCCTTTGTGAAGGGCTGTGGGAATCACCCACATGTCAACCTTAATTTGGGGCTTGGGGTTGAAACCCCAGCATTTCATCACCTTAAAAAAGAGACTCACTCCACACTCCCGGTTGTTCTGTAGCTTTCTATTCCTACTTAAAGAAATATGAATACACAAATTCCTTCACAAATACAGACTTCTTTATCCGTATAATTTCTAAGAATATAGCAAAAATACAGGAAAATAATTTGGAATGACACTTAAATTCTTGCTTTGAAAATTGAATCAATTCACTTTTCCATTCCTTAACGAAAAAACATGTTCTTACATCAGATGGGGCTATTAATACAATAGTATGTCCTTCAGAACTAGGATCTAAGGAATAGCTTCCAAGATATCCCACTACATTTCCACTCAAGTAAAGACAATCAGTTTGCTGTGAGAGACATTTGGATTTTTATGCCCAGCTTTTGTGTTTTGGAGTATTTTGTTATTTATTATGAGTATTTTAGAAATATCCCATTTCCAGTGCTGTGAGGAAATAATGTCATTAACACCTCAAGGAAGGCAAATTATTGTACATAATGGAAAACTAAGCCAAAAATATTTATACTCCTGACGAAAGTTAAAGAAATGAATGTCAGAAATGTATCATTATGACAATCCAGTTCTTTGCTCAGATTTTTACTTTCTTCAAGGAAACAATCATTACTAAACACAATCATTGTTAAATGATAGCAAAGAATTAAGAGGCTCCAAGCTGGCCTGTCAGAAACATCAATATGCTAAAGACACAGAAGGCTTGCTAATCTGAGTTTGCTTTGATTTTCAGAAAGTCATTGGCAAGTGTCTGGTACACGAAATACATACAAAGTTAATCACTGTGGAGGAGTACAAATCAAGTTTCTGTGGCCACATAATTATTTTTTATTTTCATTTTCCATTGACTCATTTAACAATTTGTAAATTACAGGAAATAGTATTAATTCAGTCATAGGAATGAGAAACTAACTAATGCTTTAAAGATATTTCAAGATCCTAAGGTAAAATGTCTTACAACATTTCAGAGTTGTAACAATATTAAAAAAAAAAAAAAAAAAAAAAAAAAAAAAAAAAAAAATCGAGACAGATAGGGCTTGTGGCCTAAACAACTTTGAAAGAGATTAAGTCCCAAACAGTCTTTCTAATCAGACATCCTGTTAACTCCATTCTTCAAACAGCAAAGAAACACAGAGCTGCTTGCTTTCTGCTATCCCACACAAGTGAAGAAGGCTAGGGCAGAGCTCTGGCTCCCTCCCAAGGGTACCAGCCAAGTCAGAGTGTTTCTGGCTGCAGAAACTGATCAATGATAGAGCCATGATTCACAGTCACAGATTCTTCCCTAGTGACACTCTATCACTGTATTCTTCTTTGTATGGGGCCACCAAGGCATTAACAAGGTTATTAACAATATTAAAATTAATCAGGGTAAGTCAAATGTATATTGAGGAAAGGGAGCAGAAGTGAAATTATGTAAGAGCTAAGAGATTTTCTGGGAACTTGATAAAGAGAATAGGAATATCAACTATTAAAAAACTTATCCAGAGGGCTTACATATTTTACAGCACAATAATACCACAGCTTTGTGTTCACAGAAGAAAGGTATGCAGCAATAAATTCTGAATCTTGTATTTCAAAGATATATTTTTAATATCAAGTGCTTTAAAAATTCTAATAAATATGTCTCTAAGACAGGAATGTTCTTATTTTTTATTTTCAAAGATAGAAAACAACCAGAATCACTTGTGTCTCATCCACAATTATCTCATAGCCATAAAACTTTTATTGATCAACCCTTGTGCTCAGGATTACAGTGTCAACTGAGATGTCAGCTGGTACATAAACATTACCATTTAAGAGGGAAAAATGTCTCTAAACTCTGAATGCATACATGCAACTTGTGATTGACTTACTTGAGTCTTCAGGAATGCCATATTTTGCCATATTTCCCTCCAAGAGTCCCATGATCCTAGGCATATCGAGGAACAGGTTTGCATTGCTGAAAAATGAAGATTCTTCTTTACACACTGCCTTGATTGCAGACTCTAGGGATCCAACAGCTGAACTTCTGAACTGCCCACCTTGCAAGAACTAGAATAAACAATCAGACATACAGATGAATCAGAGTTGCTTTTAGTAGCTTCAGGGAGTAGCCCTGGTGTTCTCTCGATATTGGCATCCAAGGAGATTGACAAAATTATTCTCTTGAAACTGCCTACAAGAATGAGGGCCTGCTGTGCTCTTTTGTGTTCTGATCACCTTTATGATGGGGGAAAAAAAGAAAAGTAATACAGTTTTAATTGCCAGAATAGTCGATGAAAGATAGTTGTATAAGGTACTACATTAAACTTTGAAAAATACTGTGTATCAGTTAGGCAGAAAAGGAATGAAAACATCAAGACAACTGGACTACAGATTCCATGCTTACAATGTCAGTTTTCACAAAGTCTGCTCTTCTGGTAGATTACTTCTGTGTCACAAAGACAGCAGAAACAATCAAAACCATTTTGCATATGAATGTTCACAGTGAAAAGGGTTGCTAAGAAGGAAAACTACATTCAAGAGCACGTCTTTTAACTTGTTAGATGTGCTGCTGGTTTTTGCACATCTTGAGTCATACCAGCATTTATTATTGCCATTTGCTCATGACTAGCATACTTCTAATAAGGAGAGCAATCTGACTGTTTTTATGACTTAAGCACCATCATTTATCACATTCCAAAAAAATAAAACCAGCTTCCTCTGTGCAGCTTAATTTTTCAAATAAGGTGTAAATGGTATCTCATGGAAGGCTGTACAGGTGCACAGTTCTAAGAGTGGATACAACTTCAAGGCAATGTGCTGCTAGAGGATAACTGAAGGACTCATTGGCTTGCCTGATACTCGGTACTTGCAGATGTGTGTCAAGAAAAACATGACTATCAGGTATCATTTGAAGGTTGTACAACTGGCAAATAGAAAAAAAAAAAATGTGATATGTCAACCAAACAACAGTGGACACTAAAATAAATTAGCATTTTATCACTGGAATTTATTTTTTTTTTAAACAGAAGAGTCAATTTTCAAAGTAGTACAGCCCTTTACAAGAAGAATATATCACAGACCATTTAGAGATTGTGCTGTTAGTAACAGTTTATCCTGATCAATGCATTTACTGAAGTGCCAGGTGCTTCTTTAGTAATCCTGGAGGAATATTAGAAAGTATTATTTAAAACACAGTGTTGGCTGCTCCCAAAATCTGACTTTTTGCATACAGTTTCATCATAGAGCATAGTAAATAATATCCAGAACTCATGATACCATCTTCTACAGCTCTTGAATGAATCTACTGGCATGGACTTTATTGGGGAATAAACTTTATTTATGCACAATGCTGAATAAAACTGGTTTTGAATCCTTATTAGTGACTATTTGCACTAGAAGGATAAATGAGGCTTATTTCAGTCAAAGAGCAAAAACTTGCTAATTAACTCCAGTTCCAATCAAAATAACTTGAAATTCAAATAATGAATATTTATGCAGTAAGCTGCCACCAACAGACTGAATCTACTTACTGTCTTTCAACTAAATATCCACTGACTCAGTAAGATATGTTTCCTAAAATTTGGCTTTGATAAAGTGGGAGAACTATATAGGCTAGATGTTCACAAAAAGTTATTTGATCCAGTTGTTCTAGTTTAAACTAAATGAACTAGGATCTGTAATCAAGGCTGATGAATCCAAGCAAGCAGCCTCCTACAAAAGAAGTAAGCACTCAAGCCAGTTGCTCCAACAAATTCATGGAAGAAGGCTGGTACTGAAGATTAAAAAGCTATCTGGAACTAGATTCTCAAATGGGGGCAAAATCCTCATAGTTTAGGGGCTTTGGACCTAATTGGAAAGCTGTGTGTTTAAAAAAAATATCATGAATAAAAACAAATTAATGTGGAGTAAAAATAACATCTGCTTAACAAAAGAAAACTAAAAGTCCAACCAGGTTACAGATTGCACATAAAACAAAAACAAGTTCGGAATCATTACACTAAGAGAAAAAAAGTAATACAATTTCCCTGAAAAACTACAGGAAGGTTAAAAATAATTAAAAAATTTATGAAGCCAAAGGGCTAAAGGAAACTAATGCAGACAAACAGATATTCCTATTTCTGGGCAGAGCCATAAACAAAACAAAGTATTTATTGTACTGAAATTGACTGAATCGGGGGGAAAATTACAAAATTGCTGGTTTGGTTAAAATATTTTTCAGAAGCCTATCAAATTTATATGGCAGTATTTGAATGAAAAGTAGAAAATTCATCTATACTCAAGAATGAGTGACATAATGATCCCAGAAATAATGAATATCTGGATGTAATATTTAATAGGGAAGGTATACAATTAATTTTAAAGTAGAGATCAGTTAAAGACAAAAGTATGTGAGAAGTAGAATCTAATGCATTCTCAAATTATCATTCCAGATCAATACAATATATTTATGTGGGAAGGCAAGTACTTTTTCCTAAAAAAGATACATGCTGTCACTTTAGAGATAGCATATGTCTTTTCTGAGATAGGTGAACTCCCATTAATGTTCTTGTCCTAGAAAATATTCATAAGAATTAATCCAATAACTATCTGGCAGGTAAATAATGGCATTAAGAAGATATTGCAGGGACCCTGTTAAAAGGGAAGAAAACACTGGATGACAGAGAAGTAACAAGTATTATTCCTGTGAATACTTATCTCAGGTCCACTGTGATAAGTTTTTTAGCTCTGAAATAAGAAAATTGCTGAAATTTGCCTATAATTTAATACCAGAAGGCAATGCAGGACAAAAGAAGAAGATCAGAATCTAATATGTCAAGAAACCAGTAACCTAATTTAAATCAAATATAACCAGTGCAAAACATTATTTATCAACTGAAATCATGAGATGCTGTTGTAAAATTGAACTTACCTGGGTAGATCACCAACCCTTGATCAAGTAAGAGACAAAATGTATGCATCTTATGAAAAAGGTGAATGCAAGATTAAGACAGTTATTTTCTTAGTTATAGATGTGAATGAGCAGAACTACAACAGACATCAGCCATAATTCCCCTCAAAGACTGTACACGTTTCTTGTCCTCAATATTCAAAATTAGCTTTAACACAGCATGCAAAAGTGTCACTAGGATGTCTGAGACAACTGAGAGACTGTTATGAAAGAAAAAAACTAAAACAAACAAAACAAATACTAAAATAAATCTACTTAATCTATCAAAACAGAGGACTGACTCGCCTTCCACAAACATGTGGACAAGTCAGAGAAATTCTAAAAGTTGCAGAATACTTTTGATACAAGAGTAAACATATTAACCATGACTAATCTTAAGCCATAAGTTTATACATTTATTAAGAAATTAAGCTTTTCAGTAATGATAGTTTTAACAGAGAACTTATTCAAATTAGTGGAGGAATTACAGAATGAAGCCACCTTTCACAACTGACAGCACTCAGGAACTCAATAAGCCCCCTCGTTTATCTATTCATGAGTGATACACACCAAAAATTATCTATGGAAATATAAGTAAATAATTTCAAACAACAAACAAATAGGAAAAGATCATGATCAAAATCAGCAGGTTTTCCTCAGGAAGTTATCCATTCACTCAATGTTGTTAACAGCAGAACACGTGGTTCTATATTCCAGTTACTGCTGACTGGCAGATACTGAGTTGTTTACGTCATCTTTTATTACACAATCTGTAGTATACAAATTCAACTTCATGTTTTACAAATATTTTAAAGGTATTTACTTTTCAGACAAAAATCCATGTGCGTAATTGACAGTTATTTATTACCTCCATTATAGAAGTAATTGCTTTTAAAATAAACTTTTTAAAATGAAATTTTCAGTTATAAGATAATGAAAACAATCTGTTCTACTCTATGCTGAAGGTTCACATATTTTTACTTTAAAAGACCTTACGTCCTCTATTTGGTAATCTTCCTAAGTCACTCAACTACTTTGCTGTTGGTTATCATGACAAAAATCCAGAAGGATGGACTCTTTCAAAAATAGAATAAAATATTTGATGAGGAAAGTGTATAAAGAACATGTGCACTTTGATAGTACATTTATTCAGTAGCACAAGTCTGGCCAGTATAGAAAAGAAGCAAACAAAATGATCAATAATTAAAGGTGTTATTGGAAAGTAGGAAAAAATCCACTTAAACCTGAAAAGAAAAGAATAGTTAAACAACTTTTACTAGTCTACAAAATGAGAAAAAGTTACAGAGACAGAAGAGACCTTCAAAACGTCAAACATATATTAACAAAAGAAATAGACACTGAATTTTTTCATCCTCCACAAATTAGGTGACAAAAACAAACAGCAGTTTCTCAAGAAAAAAATTAACAAAAACTAAAAAAAATAAAGATTGTGTCAGAAAAAGTGAACAAAAAAGGTAAGATGTAAAAGGAACAAAGATTCCAAGGTGAAATCTACGCTATATTACAGGATAATATGGGTTGTCATGCAGCAAAGATTGAAACTGTAACCAGATGGCCCTCTGCTGTTCGATTTGTTCCTTCGCAACCTTTTTTTTTGATCAGGACCTTTTGAGATGTACTCCTATCAAATAAGCAACTTCGAGATTTCGTTCCAAAAAGAATATTTCATTTGTTCGAGGAAAGGTCCGAGACAAACAGAACTAGTTTAAGGAAAGCAGTAAAGATGTAAGCCGTCTGATGAAAGCTACCTTTCACTGAGGCAACCAAAGAGCTACTCAAAGAGTGGCTCAGAATTAAACTAGTATACACAGAACAGCATTTTACACCATGTCTCTGCCACACAGATTAGAAGATCTTGAGAAAGATTCATATCACTAGGGAAAACAGTATTTAAAGGCAGTGTTTACACTGTACTGTAGTCACAAACCAGTTTGCACTGTTTACCACTGAGGGATCATTTAGAGGTTTGCAATTTTTAGAACCAGATTCGATCCTAAAATTTCCACACAGAATAGCAAATCCAGAAGGTAATGCCATAGGGTTCAGCAGGACTTTTATAGAAGTGGACCCTGCTTAGAAACAGAAATCTTTTTTCTCATTTATTTAATACAAGATCCACCACTGTGCTAGCTGTATAGATGCACACACAGCAACTGCCCTTAAAGGCAAGGACAAAAGAAATATTCTCACTCACACCTCATGCCACTTTTTTAAAAATGTCAAACAGAACTATCACACAAAAACCTCAAGCAACACAAACAGAAACCCATGACAGATAGAAGAACTGCACATGCTATCTTGAAATCTTATCCTTTAATAAAGCAAACCTATTTCTTGTGAACAAAGTACTAGTCTGCTCATCAAAAAAGTTACAGCATCAGCAGAAGCACCATGGCTACCTCCAAATCACAGATCATGCTATTATTAATCAGTAGCTTAGCACAGTATTAACTTAGGCTATGATCTCCTAAATTAACAAAACAAAAAAAAACCAAAAAGCCCACAAACAAACAAAAAAAAAAGATGAGAGAAACAACACATCAATAGTCTCAAAATCAGCAGAGTGCTTGAAAGAGGCCAAATGAATCTTCCTAGGTACTACGGATTCTCTTCTCTTCTGTTTAAGTTGCCAACTTTCTAGGACACAATTTCTATTACTGTTCCTCCTTACTAAGCACATGTCCCTAACAAAGCACCTCAATGGGTATTAATTTTGTATACTGAAAACATACACATACCTGCTGCAATGCAGAAATGTCAAGCATACCAATATTTTGAATTCCTTGGAGGAACACTGGAAGGTTTTCCATTACATGGTGGGCTTTATTGAGAAGAGAGCTGATACTAGAAACCACATCCAGTAGCATGTTTAGTACATTGCCTATCTCAGTTGGTATCTGAATCTTGGAAAAGAACAACAACAAAAAAAATCACAATAAATTCCAATTAGAAACAAACTTTTCAATGAAATACTCAAAATTATTCAGTCTTGTTCTAAAACTGAATATACAATGTTCCTGCAAACCATACTAAAAAGAGTTTTGTTAAGCATAAGACTTCAGTTACTCTCAAATTCAGTTAAAGAAAAATTCTCTTGTAATATTAGAACTGGCCTATGACAAATCAGGAATTAAAATCTGGGGAACATGTTTATACCTACCAAAGTGAAGCTCTCCTACCCAAGCTGTTAATGGGATCTGCAACATCCTACCCCCTTGAAATTCCATGTAAATGAGGTTTGGTTCAAGATGCTCAATGCAAGAGTTGTAATATTTTTTTAAATACTTCATAAGTTAAATTAAATCTAACAAACACTTTAGTTGATTTAGGAATCATATTAGACAACAAACTTTCCTGTCACACTGCTCCTCCTTTTGCATTGCACTGTCTAAAATAATTGTGCGCATTTCATTGCCTCCTTGGCTAAAGTTCAGTTGGTTTGTTGCTGTTTCCACCATGCAAGTTTTGGTACTATGAGTTCCCTCTCTACTTCCTTTGCTTTTATAGGTTATTTAGACGACATGGTAATACAAACTGACTGATTGTGACCTGCCTATGAATGATAATAAAAGCAATATAATCTCATTATATGCTGCTTCCTCTGATTATTTTATTCAACTTTGACTTCTTACTATGATAACGTATGCTTAGTTTTCTTCTCAGCCTTCACCTGCTTTTATGCATTAAAAAAAAAAACAAAAAAAACCACACAAACACCACACACTAGAAGAAACTGTAAAAAATAAAATCTTATTCAGTCAAAAAATTAGTAAAATTTCCATAATAATTTAGGATGAGCTGACAATTTTTTAAAAATTTTGCTAGGGATTCATTAGGATTTAGTAGAAAAACTCATCAGAATATGAACTTTTTTTCTTCTTTTGTTGTTGTTGTTGTTGCCCCCTGCCCCAGGTTGGCAGATAGTTCAGAAAACAGAAATCTTTTATTTTCCCTCTGGTATTTTAACTTAATCTGGGAAATTGTCTTGTTTTTACAAGTATGTGCTCAATCTGTTTAACTGTGCATGCAGCATCCGGATTATAACCCAGTATCTACGGCTTTAGAACAAAATATCCTCATTACTATTTTTCAATTATTTGTACTTAACATTATGTGTTCTGCCAAGCAATTACCCTAAAGGAACTAAAATGAATGTCTGGTAATTATCAGAAATCCCATCCAATAATTTTGTTCTTACAAATAAAAATATGTCACTGAACACCCACACTAGATCCCAGATTACCTACAGTTGTACAGATGATACAGTTTTGCTGCACTGCTACATCTGCATCCCCTTCATTATGGTTTTGGCACTGTATTATTCTTGTCAAAGTTATTTGACTTGGGTCATATAAAATATAGGAGGTGTGGCCTTACAGAGAGAGACTCATCCTGAGAGCTGGAAAAGCTCCTCTCTGAAGGAGCCACCTGAATTGCCAGCATGATTTCTACAGTAAATAAAATTAATTCCAAAGTGCTATGAATTTTTCCTAGAAAATAATTCTATATTTTTTTGTTATCTCCTATGTTTGTTTTAGTTCCAGTGATGCCAGATGAGTCTTCCACAGTCACAAATTAAGAGGTGACTAATCATATGAACTGCAAACTCCTGTGTTTTCTCTAAAGCTTTCATAATTAACTCACTCTTCAGTGAGAATTTTCCTGAGGAAGCAAGAAATGGAATATAGTAGTATCTACCAACTCCATTCTTCAACTGTTGTGCTTGCTTTGTGAAGCTCGATGAAGACAAAAAATGCCATACATCCAGTGCTTGCTTCCACAGAAAGAACATCCAAAGAAATAATAGTATTATTAATTTATCTGCTTGCGTGCTTTAGACCGCCTTCAAAATAAAAAACATTGAATGCTTTTTTCCCATCTTACCTTGTAAATGATATGACGTAAGTTCAAATTCTGTGTAATCAGCACAAACATGGTATATAAGTCCAGTGCTGGTAAAGAACATAATTCTTCCACTACCAGGGAAGTTTTACTGTTTTCAGGTAAGTTTAGCAGCAGGCTAAGTACTTCTTCATCACATCTTCCAGTTAAAGCTACCACAAAGGCACTGTAAAAAACCTATCATAATGTATGTGTATTAAAATATTTTCTCCCTGAAATACATCACCTTCTTTTATAGTCAATAAGGTGAGAATTTGTGTCACAGTAACATGGCAATTTGCGGTCATCAGACCTTGAAATAATGAACTATACAGCTCTATATCAGATTGGTAAATTCTTACTTTATATTCTATGTACATATAAAGAGGTGAAATATATTATAAAGATTTATTTACATTTGTGAACAGGTCAATAATTCATTCAACTTTTATACCACAAACAGGCATATTTACAATGCTGAACATATCCGTTCTAGCAGATATACACCTTTCCTGCAGAAACACCTAAAAATCAAAATCTAGATGTATGAATCATTAAAATCAAACAATATGGATGCTTCTTCTTTCAAAGGACACACAAATTTAACACTTAGGGATGCCTATATGTCACAATGTTCACTCTGAGCCAGCTCACATTTCTCATTTCAATACACCCTTGAAGTGTTTTTATTTAATAATGGATGAAGGGACAAATGCCTAGGTAGACCTTGGGCAAGATGACAATAAAAACTCCTTGGATAATGATAGTTTCTTTCTTCTTACAAAGATGTCAAAACAAAAGACAAATGCTTGCAGCCCAGATATCTCAGAGTTGTTAGCTACCTTTTCTCCTGAAATGCCTGAAAGAAAGCAAATGGCAGCAAGTCCACAAAAACTACAAGTTTGGAGCCCATAGGAGCCAAAGTACAGTACTCAGGGCTCCATTGTACTCCATAGAACAGAATCTGCCTGCATTGCCTCCACTGAATGCATCTGTAGCCAGTACATAGTGAGGGAGAGGATCCCCAAGAAAATCAGATTAGGAACCAAAGTTGGTCCAGACATGCAATTTAACTCTTTAGTTCCTATGAAGATTTTAATTTCCAATTTAATAATTTGACTTTTAGGTTTTTATTCTGGAACAGAATTTTGCTTTGTGATTCCAAATTATTTCCTATATATTTAAATATTCACTTTTTGTGCACATACAAGCAACAGAATATGAATATGAATATAATTCTACTAGCAGCATAATACTGATTTACACTTCTTGTTGTGGAGGAAATTTGACTCTGTGACACAATTTCAAAGGTATTTCCTCGTGCCTCACGTGAGTATCACCATTTCAATCTCGTTTTAACCCATTCAGCATTTTTTCCTCTAGATTAAGTCCCTCTTGAACTTTCCTTGCAGTTTTGTGAGTACCAGAGCTAACCCAGGTTCCTGTGTTCGGTAAATGAATTCTTGTGGTCTTCGGGTTACAGGTTTTGAGCAGTTTCAAAACACAATCATATGTCAATGAGCATGGCCAGAGTAAAATATTGTGGTGGAAATTAATGGTAGCTGCAATAAGCACAAACAACTCACAGGCTTACTCTTACCCTTTAAGAGGCAAGCACAGTAGTAGTATACAATCACAGACTGCAGTGGGCCTGCAGCTATCATTAGAGTTATCAGACAGTGACTTTATGTACCATAAACATAATGCGCATGCCTAAATTACAGCTTTAAAAAGTCCTTGTGCATCTTGCATAATGAGTAAGAGACATGGGCTTTAATGCTCCACTTGGACTGAGGGAGGATTAAGCACTTAAGCAAACAAAAAATTCTGTAGAGACAGGCAAATGTGAGATGTGTACATATATCTAAACTCTACATAGGACTCTAGGGGAAAGAAAAAAAAAAGGTAATTTGAAAATTCAGTCAATTAGCATTATTATTCCAAAAGATCAAAGGCATACTGAATCCCATTTAACTGAATCACTTCCGATGACTTCTGTCATCACTATTTACTGGTATCAAAATAACAAACTAACAATGAAGGCAGTCACACTGCCAAATAAGCAGAAGAACAAATCATCTATAAGTAGTTACGATGGTCTGAACTGCCTTTTTAAGAGCCACACTGCTCAGGAAGAGAACTTGAACCAGTTTCTGCAGGTGGAGCACCGGCGACACCCAGTGGCTGTTTGATCGACCTGATTAGTTTATACCGAATGTAGCCCCAGCTCTTTTCAGTCATACAAACATTAACAGGAGAGAACAGCTGTAAGTTAGGTGACATTTTTCATGATTTCTACTAATCACGGGAATTACAGGAAACAGCTGCAATGATAACAGAGTCCTTCACTCAGAAAACTTACACAATCCACCCTTTTAGACAATACTCAAGAAACAACAGATAAATAAAGCAGAGGTAAAGCAAGATACTAGTAAGATAATGTAAGAACAGTGAGGAGCACATGAAGGAATAATAAAAAATAAAAAAATAATAAAAAAAACACACACACACAAACCAGGCAACTCCATACTGCAAGGATCAGAAACGGGAAGATACAAAACCATTTCTCCAAGAACCCTCACATTTTCTACAACACCGAGGTAAAGAAGCTCAAATTTCATGTCAGCACAAGGGAGTTAAACACTGCTGAAAGTAATGAAGCAGTGCCATTTTGACCAGAAGACTAGTGCTACTATAAATTATTTTGTTAATGCTTCACATTAATTCCTAAATCTCATAAAATATTCCACATAGAAGTGACAAGGGAAAATATAAGATCCCACACAAACCAGGTGGTTTGATTTGTTTTGGTTGGCACCTCCGGCTATAAATTATTAATTTAACACCTCTTTTTGATCTTTTACCTTTGAATGAGATATGCTGGCTTCCAAGATGGTATTGATAATTTCTTCAGAAATATTGACAGAGGAACCAATGTCCAGCCTCAACTGAGTAAGATTCTGCACACACTCTTTGACTTTCATATCTGTAAGAGAAGAATAGTGCCAACAGTACCAATCTGCTTAATTAAATTGCCCACAACAGTACCAATCTGCTTAATTAAATTGCCCACAGACTGTATCTTTTTATTAGATTTATTCTGAAGGGTGATAAAGGACACATAAACTTCATATCATATAATTAACTTCTGTTTCAAATGTATAGATCACTGTCCTGGCAGGTTGAAGGGCTTCTGCCTCTGTTTTCAAAATCCTATAAGAGTACCGTTTATCCCAAATCCCTATATTATGAAAGCATCTGAAATTAGTGAAGCAGCCTTTAGTTCTTTAAGATTTTCTTCTTCTTCCACTAATTTAATTTCCCTCTTCTTTCTAACGAATCCCTTATTGGACAGGGTCTGACGGGGTAAACTGTGCTGTCCTATGCTGACTCAAGCACATGTATGAGCACATGTGCATTGAAAATATATTGCAGTAAATCAGTAGTCTCCAAAGAAGTAACTGTTTAAAGTTTGAAGAATAATGAAGCAGTTATTGTCCTACAAAATTATGTAACAGTAACTTGTAAAAAAAGTGAAGAAAACTGGAACCCACCATTCAAAAGATTAAAATTGCTGAGAAAAGATGCCACTTGATTTTCTGACAACTGTAGCTCCAAATTGTCAACCACCCTGAAATGACAACCTTAGTTTCACAAGTTATCAGAACTGTTACTTTGTACTATGTATAAAGAGTAACATGAGTAGTGAAACAAAATGAGGCCAAATGATCACATTATGCTCTATATGCACACAGTGTGCATGCAGTAAGCAACTCTACAGACATTCTCATGATATATTTATACGGTGCAGGGATCATCATATTTCATGCCTAAATGAGATTGCAAAGGTAGTGATCTTCCCATGATGACTAAGTGCTCTAGCAAACACTAGTTTATGAAAAAGCACAGGTCTAACGTCTGTCTTACTTCCATGTTTCTTATTGAACACACATTTTTAAAAGCTAAAGATAAGAAGCATTACAATTCAGGATGAATAAAGTCTATCTAATTGTAATTTAAGTAATAAAGAGTATACACACATCAGATATTATTTACCATTCAAAAATTGGACATGAGTCCTGGTCCGTAAGAGCAGCCTCTAAGCTCAAGTTCTCCTATATTATTACTATAATTCACAGACACCATTCAAGCCTGTTATGAAAACAATCCAACAAACTAGTATAGTAACAATTATAACAACGGCCACTTCTAACTGACAGCAAGTTTGAAATACTCTGTAGGAGCAGTTTTATTCATTCACTTAAAATCTACTATTTTTCCTCAGGGGAATAGCAAAAATCTGAAATTATTCAGAGTTCAAGCCTGTCAGTTTACAAGCAGCATCCTGTGTTTCTCACTGTTTGAACTGCTGAACAGATCTGAATGTTTAATGTTTTGCAGAAGATATCCAGCTGCTGAGGGGACAAGGCCATAGCAGCTTTAAATAAAAAATAAAGACATCAAAATTTTGACCTAAGGAGGTCATTGAAAATTGAAAATTTTCTTCGTTGTGATTCAAAGCCTTCTCCTTGTGGAGCAGCAAGATCTGCTGTAAGTGCTCAGCAAAAGTGTAAGGGCTTTCAGAAATATCCAGAATTTTACTAAATTACTTAAATAATTAGGGCAATGTATCCACTCATTTTTCAATTAATTTAACAAAGCTTAAAGAGACTTTGATAAACAATATTTCTCCTGTAATTACATAATTTAGAACACAGACATATACACAAAATAACATCTCTAACAAGAACTGTTTGAGGTACCAAGATGTAAAAAGCTTTACATTTGCAAATGTCTCTGTATATTCCCCAATATTAGTTGACATTCACAGCTGTCATTGCTGGTATTCTCCAAGGCTTTCAGGAAGTTCTCCAAAATATTTGAAAGTTTTTGGTTTATATATGCCATACTCTCACAATCCTCCTTGTTGAAAGAAAGCCACATTCTTTCAATATCCTGTAAAACACAGTGATCATATGGTTAGCAAATTCCTGAGATTGTTATTGCTTTAAGTAGCAAGTATTGGTACCTAAACAATGACTATTTTCAAATGAGAATATGGATAAGATAATACTCTTTTATTCACTGTATTTGTAATTGAAATTGGGTGAGGGGTTTTCTAGAACCAACAAATTTTCACAGATCTGGGTTTTCAAAACAACCAAAAATAGTTTGAACTAACCTATCAAGATTTATCCATTAACAGAAATGCCAACATTTTCATTTGAAATTTCATTTCAAAATTAAATGAACTTTTAATTATTTTAGACCATTTTTATCTTTTTCCCAATAAAATGTTCTAAACATCAGCTTCCATTCAGCAAACCAAAATATCTGAATACCCATATCCAATGTTTTTCTTGCATTATGCATTGAGTAGTATTCACTTTTATATTTTCTCCTGAAAAGTTCTAATTTTGCAAGGGATTTTTTTAAATATTTGCAGAAGTAGGTCATAGAATGCCGGTGATGACAGAAATGCGTTTGTTCTGCAAAAGTCTACTTTGAGACAGGAATGATGCCTCTGACATCTGTTTACCTTAAAACACTGCTGGTCATATCAGCAAAATGTCCAGGTAGACAAACTGGCAGAGATACTTCATAAATAAGAGGCAAATTCTATACCAAAAAGCATTACTTTCACATTTTGTCTGTATGTTCATTCATGTGTGTGCTATGCAAAGGCCTGCTTCCAATTCTGAATGACTCTCTACATGCCAAATGTTACTCTTTCCTGCTGGCAATTTCATGCACCATTAAAGAGAAACAGACTGACCCCAACTGGTAACCACAACTGCCATTTTAGTTTGAATGACTCCGGCCAAGAAGTTTATTTGTATCTAGCTTGATCTGTGAAGATTTAAAAGCATAAATGTACTCCGATTCATTAAATTAGTAGCATCACAAAATTTAAAAGAATTAAAAATAGGCTGCTGTTTGGTACTGATTGACAATCTAGTTATTCTAGTTATATGAATTCTAGTAATCCTAGTTCCATTTACAGCTTTTGAAGCTCACCAATATTTATTTAAGGAATTTCTTCTGGATATCACTATCAAAAGCATCAGAGCTACACCCATACAAACCTCAGCTTTGTATAGCCACTGTAGGGACTCATCATTCAGAGAGTAGGAAAAAAAAAAAAAAATTCCATTAGTTCTCAAAGTTTAATGTATGTTGAAAAGAACACCTGTAGGTGTGGAAACCAGTCAAACCTGATAATGATCTTGAAGCAGAGCAATTCCTTCAACCACAGAGAGGAGTAAGTAATTTGCTAATCCATCTTTACACTTTGTAACAACACAGAAAAGGTTGCCAGTGACAACTGGTTCTTCTGTAAAAGAAGATATCCAGGCTTAATCAATTTAAAAAAAAAAAAAAAAAAAAAAAAAAAAAAAAAAAAAAAAAAAGTACTGTAATCAGATGAAAAGTTAACCAAATAATAAGGGACAGGAAAGTTTTTTAAAAGCAAATAAAGTCTAATGTGTTAAGGTACTGAGAAATGTTTCTGACTAGATTTAGTTATTTTATCATTGAAGAGGGGAAGAAGGACTAATTTGACTCAATTTTCACCACTCTTCTCCATTCCACTTTTCTGTTCAATAAGAACAGCAATACCCGTTAGAGAACCAGGGAAGAAAACTTCATTTTTGCTCTTTGTAAGAAAGCAGCATAACTCTGAGAAGCTGTGTATATTAACCACATCTATCTCCTCCTTAGGTGGGCTCCCCTGATCCTATTTACCTGTGGAGACATCACAATATTACTAATCCTTCGGTGAGTAGTAACTTTCAAACCCTAGTTGTAAGGGGAGGGAAATAGTATTACATAGACATTTTGCATATCTAGGGATAAAGAATGCATATAGTGAATATTTATCACCTGATCATCCATGAAGTTTCTACCCTAGCTTGCAGCCCCCATGCCTCTGGAAAAAAAAAGTTCCATTCCCCTGGACGTAGTGGGTTTGTACATGGGATAGAAAGGAAGGAGTTTGGCTTGACAGCTGAATTCTGGTTTATGGAAAGATTAAGTTCAAATTTTCCCCCCCATGTGTTTTTCTTTATGTTTGGTTCATAAGTCAAGAAGGAAGAATAATAAACAATCACCACTGCCTCTAACAAGCAAACCTTAATCTTTCTCACAGAAGCAATACAATGCAACTCAGTAATGCAAACCAACTCGAGAAATTTTCATCCTTTCTCATTAGGTTTTGTAATGTTTTCTACATCCAATGAAACATAGTGAAACATTCTTATGACCAGCATATTGAAACAAGAATGACAAAAATTTAGTTCCTTAATCTCAGTTCTCACAAGAAATAGACAGTTCTTCAGAGGTCAAAGACAGATCCCAAGTACCTGGCACACATTTTCAGTATCACTTATTCTGAGATCAACATTGTTACTATTTTATTCTTTGGGAACTACATCAATCACAAGACAGTGGAGAAGATAGTCAGAACTCGGTTGTAATCACATTTTATATTTTGTTTGGAAATGAAGTTGATACGAGACATTACCAATCTCATCCCTCACTTTAGAACAATGGGTTAATGCCTCCTAATTAGTCGTTGCAAACAATTTTGGGCATAGTTAGGTTAAAATATGATGTTTGAAAAGCAAAGGCTTTGGTTTACCTAAAGAAAACACATCCTTAGGTCAATACAGAGACTTTCTTAAAGTGCTCATCTTGGATATCTATATTCAAGGAATAAAATAAGCCTAACACATTAGAAATTGAACAATTTGTTGAGAAGTTATTCAGCTATAGTTAGCCAATCCACTGGCTCAACACAGCTAGAAATGGGAGGTGGCACTTCCCTTATACACTTGCCCCATTTTTAATTTCTGTCACTATACTCTGCCTTGTGACAAATCTGGGTCATTAAAAAATCCCAACCAACCAACAAAAAAAAAACCACAAAAGAAAAAAAAAACACATACACAAAAAAACCCCAAACAACCAACAACAAAAAAAAAAAAGCCACCTCTGTGATTTGTCTCAGTTCACTAGCCTGGCAGAAAAATATTCAGTAAAAAAGGTAAGACAAAACCCCAATGTGTATACAGCCTTCTGCTAGGTTTGTGAGTCAGATCAAAAAAGGAAAAGGTCCTGGTGTGTCAGGGTAAGTCCAGTAGGAAGGAAAAGAGAACATGGCTAAAAATGGGAGAAGAGGAGCTGCAAGTCCTCCTGCTTCCACTGAGATTCTGAATCAACATGATTACTCCACACAGAAATCATCCCTTTATGCGTTCTGCAACAAAATTTTTCCTGTGCCTCTGTTGGTTTAGTTTCCAGGCATCAGCATGATTGCCTTGCTTGATGTCTTACAAATTAACCTTTTACAAGAGGTTGTTCAGAGTAAAGCCTTAACACTATAATATTAGCACATATGGTGACCCACAGTCACTACTGTGGTAACTAACCTGAAACGATTTTAAGAACATTCAAAATGGTAAACTGCAACTTCTGCAATAGTAGAACACTGGCAGGGTGCAAATGTTTCTGAAGAATCCTGCAGATTTTAGATGCTCTGTAGAAAGATTAATAAGAAAGTGTGATTTTCATAACAAGGGTACCACAGAAAATTTTTAGCATGTGACTACGTATGGTTGCAACCTTCAGTGCACAATATAAGGATTTCAGTATTGACAGTTATTACATTTGTCTGAACTATTTCAAAACCAAAAATAATTCCACATTTTAAAAAATAAATAAATAAAAAGAGAGAACACCAAGCTTTTCATCAAGGTAGCAAGTCATCAGCTTTCTTAAGACCTTAAGAGTGCTAGAAAGTACCTTAGCAAAATAAGCAAGATCATAACAGCCTCAGAATCTATACTGGGAGCCCACAGCATATACAGTACTTTGCTGTCAAGTCTGTATGTTGGTAGGATCAGTAGATCCACCAGCAAGACACCCTAGAGCTGTTAGGAGCAACTATCTTGTGCAATCCATTCAGTGAGCATTAATTAATACAGCAACTCCAGTCTAGCAGTACTTTTATTAAATAAATTGTCAGTAAATATTTTCCTGAAGCAGATTTACCTCTGCTACTGAATTACATTTGATTTGAGTAAGCTTAGCAAAAATTATCTTGGGTTCAAGATTCCTCCAGAAACTGTATTTGTTAAACTGAAAAATTTAACTCTATAATCATAGCCCCAAAAGGGTCATCTTGTTTGCATAAGTCATCAGCAATTTTAAGTTGAAGACATTTCAAATACGGTGTATCTACATTTAGATAGAGAAAAAACAAAAAAAAACAAAAAAAACAAAAAAAAAACCAAAAAAAAAAAAAAAAACCCACAAACCCTAACTACCACAAAACATTAGTCCCAAGTATTCCTCAATATTTATCTCTATAGCTAAAACAACTGTTGTCTACCAATAACTGTGCATTCAGCATTCAGACCTGCAAGGATTTTGAAAGACTAGTATCTTCAAATATTTGGTTCTATAAGAATTCCAAATAAACCACCTCAAATATCAGTACAGGTGACTGCACACACCAACAACCTGGTCCACACAATATAACATGATACCAAATATGGCTGGTCTGAACCAGCTGATACAAGATATTGTTTTACTCAAAGGCACAAATCTGAAATGAAACAATAATTAAAGTTTTGATTGAGTTATTAATAAAAAGCCCTTTTGTCATTGTCAGTACACTGTCAAAATTAGTACACAGAAAATACTCACCTCATTTCTGCCATTATATCCTTATGTAAATCCTTTAGTAAGAAGGCTATTTTGTTCCTGTCATGTTCTGTGGTAGACAGGAATATTTGCAAGATCTTTTGCATGATCTCCAGAGTTTTGTTTTCGGACTGAGTAGAAACTTCTCTATAATGTGAAGTGTCAAAAAATGAATCAAGTAAGTCAACTATCTCACATTTAGTATTATTTGTATGAAGAGCTTCTTCTATAATGGTAGGATCAGCAATTATATGAAGGAGACAGTTTATCAAAACTGAATTAGCTGTATGAATATTATTTGATTTTTCTCTGCTAAGATGGCCATCAACAAACAATATAGCAGTGTAATCTTCCTTAGACTTGTTTTGGAATAGCTCCAGAAAGTCAATAATGTCTTCGACAACCAGCAGCAAGTCATTTGATGAATTTTCATTAGCCATGAGGAGAATTAGAGCATGCATTATTTTAGAATAATTTTCATTGTTACACTCGCATAGAAAGCTGGTCACAATCTCTTGTATGTCTTCAAAATTCCTTAACATAGCATCTATAGATGATGTATTAAACTGCTGTATTAAAACATCAAGATCCATTGAAGATGAGTGTCCAGTGGCTAACCTTAGTAATTTAAACTCTTGGTCTATCACTGCAAGTAAGTGTGTAACATTAAAATTAACCAACAAATCTTCTATGCTTGTAACTACAGGAAACCAGAAGTTCTCAAAGTTATCAGATAGATTACTGTTTCCATTTAAAGCTGATAATATCATAAGCATTGAGTATGTCTGGTTTCCAACAGAAGACAGCGTCATTAAAGGCTGAATTACAGAAAGAAAAGAAAGGACAGCTTCTGTATCCAGGAGTCCAGAAATTTCACTTGTCATATTCTTAACATTAGCGAGAACAGTCCTTAAAAGTGATGTTCTTGAATGTCTGTTCCAACTTAGACCATCATAAAGATCATCCAGCTCTTCAAGAATACCTTTGGCCATCTCTATTTCTGCCTCTGGCATACTGCTCAGTGTTTCTATGATTTGTAAAGCCACTTGTCTCTTTGGTGTGGAGGAACAATTAATTGAGTATGTATTGTTCACCTGCAGTGGCACAGTATAGAGGGACAGCTCATTCCAAAAATCTATCAGCTCTTTAAGAACTGATCCATTTACATGATGGAGCTCAGAAAACTTCAAAAGAATAGAGCTCCATTCTTTGATCTGATTAAAAAAGCAAGTCAGATTGCGAGCAACATCCATCTGAAATTCTTCCATAGTGCATGAGGAACTGTCCTCCAGAGTGATGAGTTTCAGCTCCTTAATTATCTCAATGACTGCATTGTAACTAAGAGTAGAATTTTTATACACAAATTCACACGGTTTAAAAGTGGGATCGCTCTGAGGTGTTGCTGTTGTAAGAGTCCAGCAGAATGCTGTAGAAAAACAAATTGAGGCTTCTGCAGGTTCATCAGACATATCCATCAGTGTCTCCAGTATTGTTAGAAGACTTTCTACTTGATTAGAGAACTCCTCTTCAGTAAACATTGGCATTTTTGCTTCCTGAGTCAGTATGAAAGCATATACTTCACTTAGTGCTTCCGTGATGTTTCCGTGAGCTAATCTTTCTGTAAGGCTGATAACATCAAGGAGGAGATGGAACATCTCTTCTACATTGTAGAGTTCATTGTGTTCAAAGACTTGTGTTATTTTCCATAAACCAGTCAGGTTCCAATTACATGAACTGTTCTCAAATGCATCCCACCAGTCTGTTAACATTCCAAACTCAGAGTTCTCAATATACAAAGCTTTGATATTTTTAAAGAAATTATCTAGGCTCCTCTGGACTTGTTTGAATTGACTTATCAAGAACTCAACATCCATGTTTCTCGTATTTTGCATCAAGGCTACCACATGCTTTAGAAATTCTTTATCATCTCTTAATGGAAAACCAGTAAAACTAGAAGACTTGAAAATTTTAAGTGCTCTCCTTACCAGTTCAATATTCAGAGTTGCTGTTTTTATCAGTTTCTGGAGAAATGTTTTGTGTTCACCCTGCAAGTCTGAGTCAAGTTCACTAATAACATATTGAAAGAACTCTAACAAACTGGTATTTTTCTCATGCAAGAAAGGTTGAATCTCAATATCTAAGTGAGAGGAGCTGTTTTCTTGGATTTGAGAAGTTTTATTTTTTAGAAGCGTTTGAATTTCTGCTAAAAGTTCTACTGATGAAAGTGGAACATGGTAAAATGAATTAAGGAACATCCTCAAAGTCCTGTTAAATCCATGGATTGACTGACTAAAATGGGTTCTATTTGATGTATACCATAAGTGCCCCACTAAATCATTGACAACCATTCGTATTTGCCCTCCAGAGTTATTTAAAAGTGTAAATATAAATTCAAGAACACTAATATCATCTTCTACATAAAATTCAGGAAGAATAAATTTTAAAGTTTTTGCCATAAAATTGAAATAAACATTTACACAAATCACATCAGAACCATTTAGGGAACATTCAGGGAGTATCAGATTAAAAATCAAATTAACGAAATCCATCACATTCACTAGCTTAGCATCTGTCTCAATGTTTCCCAGAGATTTCAGTAGAAATAAGATATGTTTTGCCCTTTCAAGGTGGGAAGGTGACTTGTATTTTTCACTGAGATTACTTAATCCATGTATCCATCTGTTACAATCTTCTGCTTCATCCACTGTACTATAAAAGTTTAGAAAGGAATTAAGGTGAGATGAAAAATTTGTTTGCAAATGGCTTATGTCTTTCAGAGTATTGTCCAAAATTAGTTTGGTAATATTCTGGAAAATGCTCATGCAAACCATATATTTGCCTTGAAGTACACTTTTAAAGACAGCAGTTGTGTCTTTTATCTCGGTGAGAATAATTTCAAGTTCCTTTTGGGAGAGCTTGAGAATAGTAGAAAGGGAATTACCAACAGAAAACACACCAGCACCCCTATCTTCTCTCTCAGAACCTCCTGAGATAAAAGTATCAAGCCAAGAATTCAAAAACTCTCCATTAACAACCTTCAGTATAGATTTCTGCAATTCAGTTATCATGACTCCCAGCATTTCTAAAACACTTTCTAAACTGTTACTTTTAAGCAAATTTGTGATGTCAGCTGAATCAAATACAAGTTGAAGATTAGCAAGAAAAGCTTCAAAATCTTTCCAGTCATTTAAATCACCACCTCCTTCAAATATGATTTTTATTAAATTCAATGCTGCTGTTGTAGTTTCAATAAAAACTGTAGCTGTATTATTGCACAGTTCATCATGAGTTGAATTTAAAAGACTTTCAGAGAGATCTGTCAAATCATTTCTTACATAGACAAAGTAGGTTGAATTTAAGTTTAAGACTTTGGATACTTCCTCAAAAATCTCTGTCCAGGTTTGAAGCCATGTAAAAGTGCAGTGCAAAGCAGAAGACACACTTAGCTGATCTCCCAAGTTTGTTATATTAGACAGAACACTGTCTAATGGAATCAGAAGTAAATCGTAAACTTCTGCTGAATGATCTACAGAAGTAGTATTTGATAGATAAAAATCAGTGCACCCATTATTTACCAGGCACTCTGGAGATATATCAAGAAACTGTTCCAAATAACAAGCAGCAGCTGTTTGGATCTCTTCATCTATAAACAAAGTTTTAAGGCTGCTCAGAGTGCTATAGACAACTTGCATCTCTTTTTTTCCTTTCTGTGCAAGAGATTGGGCCTGAAATTCTGTGTAGTTGTAAATTATTAGTAACTTTTCACAGAGAGACTTGCTGGTGAAGTTCCAGAGAAGATCAAAAGTTTCAGACAGAAAATCAAAAACTCCATCCCTATCTTGGAAACCATTCCATACTTGAAAAGACAAAATATCTTTTGAAATCTCATAAAGAAATGTGAACAGAGTGCTATTGTTCTCAATATTTAAGACTAGATCATCATTCTGATACAGAGAGAAAAGTATTGGAACAAGCGAGGCCTCACTATAACTGTTTAATTTTTTTATATTTTTGAAGAAATCATGCATAATTTCTCCTAATTCTTGTACTTTATATATAAAAGTTGCATTGGAGAGTAATAAAGAGGAGGCATTACTCGCTCCATGAATTGTGCTGAAAGACACATTGACATGATCATCAGTCAATGATCTGACCTCATAGAGATTCCTTAGGAAGTTTTCACTTAAGTGTTTTAGACTGTTCAAAGCAGCGATACTTAACTCTGCCCTATCAGTCAGGATATTTTGAAGTAATAGCATACTTCTATTATGCATTTTATTTTCTGTGATGGAAAATATAATTCTAGATAATGTCTCCAATACCTCATCCTTTTCCACTTGACTCAAACGAGAGAGCCTAGAATTAATTTCATACAACACAATTTTCACTATATGCCAGAAAACATCTCTCTTTTCTTTTGTTCTGAATCTCTGAAGAGTCAGAAATTTTTTTCTTAGCTCATTATGGAGTTCAGAAACTGCAAATGAGAAATTGGTGGCAAATTCCTTCTCCTCAGCAACATTATTCATCCATATAATTGTTTTATTCAAGACATTTTCAATTAGAGACTGGTTTGAAGAAGCTGAGAAATCAAGCATTGCAATTTCTTCTATGACTTCTACAAGATAAAGAAGATGATCCACTTCCTTTCCACCAGAAATCCTTAAGTTTCCTTCTCTCTTCAAAAACTCTTTGAAGGATGTCAAAATTCTGAAAGATTAAGCATGAGTTTTGTCTTGTTAGTTACCTAGCAGATAGTCAAGAATTGGTTAAATATATATTTTATAATTTTAGAATACAGTTTTATTTACTTAAAGAAATTTCAAATATCACTTAAATTGCTATCACTTAAATAGCTATCAAAAATTAATCCCCACAAAAACCAAAATAGCACAAAATGACAATCACTTTGGTTTTAAAAAATGTGTCAAAACTCACTGAAAAAATATCACAGCCACATTCAAATCAAAACAGCTCGGTTAAAGAGTGCATTTATTAGCAATTATAATCAAACTTGTAAGCCACAAAGAGTCAAACACCTTTAATTTACGTATGTCACATTTTCAGCTGCTGAAAAGAGCAAAGCTTTTATGCTCCACCAACTAATTATTTTATATAAGGGAACTTATCAATAAAATCAATCAAAACCTCTAATTTTCCATGAATTCTGAAAAGAAATTTTTGTTTTAGCGTACTTATTGAAAGCCAAAAATTCTAGCTGACTGATGGCTGAACAGAGCAATTTTATTATCTAGAAAAAAAAAGAAAAAAAACCACACGCTATGAAATCAGTGAAAATTGGAATGCTCTAATTGGTGTTTCCTTTGTGTCAATACTATTTATCAATAGAAGAAATCTTTACTAACTCTGTAAGACTGGTCAAGAATGAGGTTCATGGAAAAAGGAGCATTCCAGTGCAAAGGTCTCAAGCTGAAAATACCTCCTCCTTAAATGTTTTCTTTTAATAGCTAAAATGTAGAACACCAAACACCATTAAAAAGTTTGTGAGGGAATTTCTGTGTCAATTACTGGAATGGCTTCTACAGGAGAGAAACCAAGATGTCAAACAGTGGAAAAAAAAAATTCCCTATGTAGAATCTCTTTCCTAGACTTATTCAAGTCAAAGAAATACCTCTGCATGTATAGCAAAGAAAACCCAAACACATCAGACAATTTTGTTAGTACTAATCTGCAGAGAAAATAGTGCATGCTCTAGAAACAATATATAAGACCAAATCCAAATCTTTACCCTAGAAAATGTGTCTGCATTGATCTTTATAACAAAGTTGGGGAAGAACACAAAAGAAAAGTGATTGAACATTCAAGATAGCAATTTGCATTCTACTCTTTAGCTTCCATTTTGTTTTTATTGTATATGTCAAGAATATCTCAGATTTTGAGATTCCAAACAAGGAGTTCAATGCTTCTAGATCGCCCTTTAATCACCTCCTAAAGTCCCTGTCAGTTGTGCTTGAAGTGAAAGCATGACACAACCTGTCTAACAGTGGAAGAAACACTCAAATTGTGCCATTTATAAACTTTTATTCTTCATCTTTTGCTGCATTGATAGTGGTTATTTCCATTTGATAAATTAAACAAAAGATTGATTTAACAAAAAGCTAAATATCAGCATAATGAAAAATAAAGTTCAAAATGCAGGAGTGTAATTTAGAAAGTAACCTATTAACAGCTCTGATCACCAGCATAGCATGGTAAATAGTTAATAGCACTTAATAGCAGAGACAGCACTCAACAATTAGGATGAAGTTGTTCCATGAGGAATGTTTTTCTTTTTTTGAACAGTGATAATTAAATAGCTTCTGTTTTACTGTTCATCTAGACATTAGCAGGACTATAATGCAAGTAACTAACTGACAAGAAGACCTTGCAATAATAAATTGGAACCCTCAAGTGTTCACCACTTTGGTTACTACTGATAACACAACAGAGATGGAGATGTCTTGTTTTAATACTTTTTAAATTACAGCCTCAAAGATGTAGCTTTCTTTGCAGGATTCTTTTTCTTCCCAATAATACTGAAAAACACCAGTAATTTTGTGAAAATAGGCAGAGTAATTATGTTCAAGAACTACAAAAGTCCAAAGTGGAGGTGGGTTAAAGGATTTCTGGAAAACGATTAAACAAAGAAATTACATTGACTAGTTCAACCTTACCGTGCCCAGGAAATAAATGAGGAATAATCTGGTAAATCTTGCAGAAATTCTAAATAATGACCCAAGATTGTCTCCAAACTGAGCTTTTGTCTAGAACATAGAGATGCTTCTAGTCCATCTGCAGAGAAAATAAAAATTCCAACATCAAGAGACAGATCAAACAAAGTTTTTATGAACACATATATGAACAACTTGATCAACTCCCCCTGAAACAACCTGAATAAAGCCTGCCAAATTTAGTAGGACCTGAACGTGTGCAGAAAGAGAAATACATTACATACATTTAAAAGTAGTAAATATACAATTTTTATTGAAGTGTTTGGCATTAATTCTACTGAATGATTTAACAGAATGCAGAATCAATAAACATCAGCTCTACCTAAGGCACACCTGTATTTTCCTTACAGAATTCCTTACAGAAAAATTCAAATACAGTTCCTTAGAGAAAAAAGGAAAACAGAAGATGTCTTTTGAATTATACATAAACTGCAGAACTAGAACTTGGTGCTGTACTCAGCACTGAAATGAATTTTAATATTTCTTTTTCCTTGGAATTTCAGTAAAAAGAATGCAGTTCTGTGAAATTAACTATTACTGCCCAGATAACTGAAATATTTGGAACTGAAATAGATTACAAAACTTGTACAATCAATTGATAGTTGAACAGTTCATTTTAGTAACATAGTTCTTTGATTAAAAAATACTGCTTATTTTTCCATACATTCCATAGCTGCCTCCTTACTGCTGAGGTATTCAGCACATTTCTGATTAGCTCTGCAAAGAAAAAGAGCAGAGGGAAAAAAAAAAAAAAAAAGAGGATATTCAGAATAAAACAGATCTTTAGCAAGAACAAGATCTTTCACAAATCTCAAGAACTATCTTGAAAAAAATCCATCGTTAATTCAAACCCTTCAGAAGCTGGAAATATAAGTCATCAAAAAATGGAAGAATTGGGAGCATAGTGAGAATACTTAAAGGAAGTAAACAGGTGATAGTGGGTTAAGTCATTTTTTAGAGCTGTATGGATCAGCCACATTGTGCTCTACTTCATAGCTCCACTAAAATGTTAAGAAAAGTAACACAAATATTTAAACTGAAAGAATTTTGAAATGGAAGATCTCTGATTTCTCAGCATAAATTGCAAATATTTCAAAGTTTTCCCCAATAACGAAAAACTAGTATATTCCATAAAAATTAACAGCAGATGGGTCAGGACATCTGGAATATAACAGGACAACTGGGATGAAGGAAATCAAGCATGAAGTAATTTCCTAATATGAAACAAGTCTAGAAATAGTAGAGACTGGGTGACCAGCTAGTCTGGTCTCTCATTTATATCCTGAACTTAAGAAGCCTTCCTGACAGAACACTCTTGCAAAAGTAGAGACTCCAGTCAGATTCAGCCAGTTGGAATTTTCCCAATAGAAACGGATGATCCAAAAATTTTCCAGATGGCACTAAAATCATAGTTTTCTACCAGAGTCAAGCTCTGGATATTATAAGTTTTCCTTGTTAATGATTCAATCACCTGGTGAATTGTAAGGTTGATGGAAACACAGACAGAAACAGGCTCACAAATGTAAAAATCATGTTTTTCCTTTCCGAGGAATACCATGCTCTAAGACAGGGAACCACCAGAATAAGGACTGTGCTGTACAGTAGCTCTCTCCTCACCTGCCTGACCTCCTGTGGAGCCTGCTTCCTCATTCAGGTATTGAGCTACCTTGCACATCCAACTGGCAAAAGCTGTTAAATCCTTCCAGTATGAGTCTCCCTCAGAAGCAAACAAAATTTCTTCAAGTGTATTATTAATTCTGAAATGACACAGAAAACAAGGCTACCATGATTAGAACAGTGATTTCTTTCAAATTACCTTGTGAACACATGTTGTTTCCCTGTAAATCTCTAGCTAAATTCTATTACTACTTTATGCATACAGACATGCTATTGACTTAGGGAAGAACTAAGGCAGGCAGGCTAATAGCAGAATCCTTTAGCTGTTACCTCATTCTAATCACAACTAGACTTTACCACGCAGTCTTGTGGGCAGGGAAAAAAAAAAAAAAAAAAAAAAAAAAAAAATCTAAAAAGCCTTTTAAGAAACTCCCAACAAAATGCTCTGGTTCAAAAAGTAACATTTTGAAGTTGAAAACAATTATCAAGAAATGATTCCTCTTGTCCTGAAATAAACCTTTGCATTAAAAAAGCATTGCTTTGTCCCTGAAAAACAAACAAACAAAAACCAACAAAACACCTCACATAAAAATAGCACTGAGCTTTTCTTGCTCTTCAATGTTACTTAAACACAAGCCTCTATTTCCAGAGGCTTTTTTAGCTTATCTGTGTTTTTGATACTCAGAAAAGGAATGTAAAACTAGTCCTCCTGGTGACTTCATGGTCATTTAGAAACATGGGGGGAGAAAAGGCAATCGACCATTGACCACCAGCAAGAGGGACAGGAAAAATTATAAACTTTCTAACATGTCAGGTGTTATTAATATCTGTGGATTTAATCCCTGCTGTCAATGCAGTTTGTGAAATTTCTGATGGATTCTTGAATGCTAGTAGTTTTACTGCTTTAATAGCAAACTCTTCTGCCAAGTTGCTCACGCACATGTAGATAGCTGTCTTCTATGCATGTCCAAGTTTGTAACCTAGGACATCTGTCCAGTATAAATGCAACTTCACATTGAACTCATTATGCTCATACTTTACATTGCCAAGCATGAATAATAAAATCATATCCTATTCTAAAGTGCTTTATCAATATAGGGATTTGTCTCTACTGTACTTTAACACCATTAAAGCTTAAAATAGTAGAATTGCTGAGTTATTTCAAATTATAAATCAACTTAATAAAAATAATAATGGATTTTCTGCCAAAACAGAGGAACGGTGACCACTTGACGTGTTCAGAAAGCAACTCAAGGATGCAATACCCCTCCCAGTGCATTTTCTAACTGCCCTTTTTTTAATATTTTCCTGCATCTCCCAGGAGTCTTTCAGATCCAAGTTTCCAAGCATTTTGAGCAGCCCAGCATCAGAGAGGTATGTACCAGGAAGGAGGCTGAGAAGTAGCAGAAAAGGCTTGGATGCAAGAAGATAAAAAAGGAGATAAAAAAGGAGATTAGGCTTTTAGAATCCTAGATACCTGCTTATCCTCAGCCTATTTCCACATCTATCCCCATCCTTAAATATTAATACTACTAAAAAAAATAATCCACTACCTTTTTGTTTGTGCCTATAAAAAGTTGTCAACACTGGGTGGTAATCAAGAGTAGAAAGCCAGAGCTTAACTTTTTATCTATTCAGTTACTGCTTATAATATAATACTTCAAGTTAGTACCAGTCAGGACCTTTATGCATTAAAAGGTATACAAGATACATACAGTGAAAAGAGCAGCTGTTCCTGACAAGAGATGATATGGACATCCTCCTCAGATGGTGCCTCTGTGCTTAGTAGTTCATTAATTTCACAGTAATAAGCATAATTTTTGGTTAGCTGCTCTTCTATTTCTTGCCATCCCAAATAATCATCCATTACTGAATCTGGCAGTCTTTCTTGTCCCCGAGTTACTTTCTGCAGAAGCAGGACCTTTCACAGTAAAGAAAGCAATATTTGAAACCAGTAAAAGGGAGACTCACCTGAGACTTTGGCCCTGCTTCTTTCAAATCTTCTCAATATTTTCTGGAATCCACATCTACTTAACATGTCTAAAATGTCACATTCACTCAAGATACTCCATGAGACCACTTGTGCCCCCTTGTGCCTTGCCACCAAGCACATTTTAAACTGTTTAAATAATCAGTTACCCATCCACCTATTAATAGCAAACACCAAGTAGTAAGCTGCAAAGGCGGAGGGGAGGGGGGGCGGGAACAACAAACCAACCAACCAGCCCACCCACCCCCAGAAATACTTACAGATTCCTTTAGCGACTGGATCTGGTTATTTAGCTTGAAGGCCACCTCTGAGCTATTGCCAGGACACACGTATATTGCTAAAATGTCAATGTCATCTGAGCCCTGTGGAAGTCTCAGGGTCTCCTCAAACACTGTGAGCACATCATTGCATATATAGGAAGTATTGCTCATCAATATCTAAAATTTAATGAATATATTGTCACTTTAAAAATGAACTCAGGGTGAAGGAACAGATTTAATTCACACAATGATATGCCAAAAGACAAAAATGTACAAATAAAGTTGGAAAAAAATTCTGCTGAATAAAAAATACTCTACCTTTTATCCCCAAAAATAAGCCTCTGCAGCTTTATGCAAATTAATATACAAATATTAAATAACAACATACCTTTTTTAGCTCCACAAAGAGCTTTCTGATGTCTAGATAAATGAAGCCATCTCTTTGGGCAAAGGGAATCAGTTTTTCCAGGCTACGTAAAGCTTCTGTAAGACATTTCCCCAAACACCCCACAAAGAAAATACTTATCTTACAGGAATCAAGAGTAATCAGGAGTAAATCAGGAACAGTACAGTAGGAAACATCCTTCTGGGAGAGCAAACTGTGCATGATATGGTTTAAAAATATAGCAGTTACAGAGGCCGAAAGGTTCTAGTTTGATTTAGATGACATCCCTGACCAAAGCACTCTATCATTTTGCACAGAATATGTACACAGTTGCACTCTGCAATTCTGAAGAGCAAAGACTGCTCCCCTACTGCACCACCACTGAAAGAGGCTTGTCAAGACAAGGCAGAAAGAAGAGACCAGTTTTCTTATACCAGTAAAAGCATGACCCTATTGCCTTTCATATTTTATATCAGAGCTATGAATGCTGAAAATAAACTTGGGCTCTTTCCATGTGTAATTGTTGATTTAGCCAGCAATTCTTCTGAAATATGGAAAGATGGCCTAATTCCTTAAACTCCAAAGCAAAACTAATCTTGCCCTTCTCAATTAAACTACAGCTACAGAAATGTTACCAGGACATATTAGCAAGTTGCCAAATCCAGTAGCCCTACAGAGGTGAGACTGCCATAGCTCCATGCCCTCAGGTCCGCTCACCAGGACTGGGGAGGTCAACATGCAAGGCACATATACAGAAAATGCACATGGCTGGCCATACAGGTCACACACGCAGCACTGGCAAACACACAAACAGCACCAATGGTATCATCCTGTTCACCTTTCTGTTTGGTCAGGAAGTCTGTCAGAGGGAATACAGATCTAGATCTAGATATATATGCACACACACAATCTGGTTCCCCTCAAGCAGCTGGGCTCAGACACCCAGTCTGCCCAGCAGCTGCCCCTGGATACCAGTCTCCCACCCCAGTTGGTGGCACCTGGACATACGAGCCCTCAAGGCTTCAGTCCTGCTCCAGCTTTTGGTACAGATGTGCTTGCTCACACACGGAGTGGATCACTGCAATAACTCAGTCCATCTAGCAGCTGCCCTGGTCCCTCAGCTCCCCCCAAATGACACACATGGAAAGTAAAAAAATCAAGTCTCTCGGTCAATCCCAGGACATATTAAATGTCCTAAAAGTGTGCCTTCAGAAAACTATGGTGAAAGAGTACTTGTTTTCTCATGAGATCTGCTCCCTGCTATGCACTCAGTCCTCGTTCATTTTTAGAGGCCAAAATAGATTTTAGAGTTCAGTTTAGTTAGCTGATACAGCTAAAGGGTATGTTGGACTATATAATTTTTTTGTGTTTATCAACAAGAGAACTGCTCACTAAATTCCCAGAGTAATCAGCTATAAAGGAATTAAAGGCAAGAAACATATATGTACCATAGCACATAATCAAGGAAAGTGGACTTCACTGGTGCTGTAATGTGACCTGCACAACCTTTACTGCTAATAATGATACACAATACAATACACAAAACTTCTGTCAGAGTTTGTGTTCATTTCCAACAGTTATCTTCAAACAAGAGTTTTTTATTTGTAATCTGAAGACATCTGAGCTAGAAATCAAGGACAAAATTGCACAATTTCAGTGGCATCTTGGACAAAATTTGTACTTTTAATATATTGTTTATTCTTTACTGCAGTCATATGCAAATATCAAGTAATTTAAGATTATCAACATCTCTAAAAGAACCAAAGAGGTTTTGACATACCTAACTACAAGTGAGTAATACAAGCACTCTTCCCATACATACCCACTTTATAGTATTGCAGGTGTTGACTAAAAGGTGTGACAGAAAGACATCTTGTCCCTTTTCCTTTTTTTTTTTTTTTTTTAATTTTAAATCCAGATCAGTGCACCTTATGATTATATTGCTGGACAACTCCTGGGTATCATGGCACTGAGTATCACACAATCTGAGTCCTAGTACACCTTACAATAATGTATACAATAAATGTATACCAAACCTGAAAGTCATAATTACTGAACAGACATATTTACAAGAACTTCATAGGAGCTAGTTCCAGATCCCCAAATTCTTATAAAATACATCTCTACTTTCTCTGATTTCTTCAATACTGCCCCCTCTCTTCTGGGAATGGGAAGGGCATCCTCCACTTCCTTCACCGTCAACCTAGATTGGTGTCCAAAAGCATAGCCCCAGAGAAAGAATCCCCCTGCCTCTGTACTTCACAGCCCTCAATCTATCCTTAAAGAAATCAGAAAACCTACATGTCCAACTCAGTGTTTTGCTTCACTTGCAAACCCAGAAAATTCACCACCCAGAAAATTCAAGCTGCATCTTAATCTAAACCCAATACTTCTTGCTCACATCTCGGACAGTGATAATTTTAATTTTTACTAAGGAGGCTCTTTTTCCTCAGTTAGACCTTTAAACAACAGCCACAGAAGCATACATCATATAAGATGCCTAAGGAAATTGTTTATTCCTCATATGAAGTGAAAATGGGTATTATGTTGTGTTCTGTTATCACTAAGGAAAACAAAGATTTAGGAATTCAAAAGTTGCTGTAAATATCTATGTGTGACATGTATTACAGAGCTCAAATGCCTTCCTGGAGGGAATATTGTCCATTTCCCATGTTATTCTGTGACAGTCATTTGAGTGCTATTAACAAGTAACCACCATGCAGCTTTACCTTCGGTGAAGTATAAATACTGTGCTATTACATTCCTCATGGCTCCATCTACCAGAAGCAATCTCTCCATAACAGGCCACTGAGGTACATCCTGAAGTACAGACTGCATTCTCTCCAGATGCAGGATTCTGCAATCAAAAGAGGTACAGCATAGAAACACTGCGTACTACAAACAAAAAGTTGCTCAAAAATTATGGGATATTTTTGTTGTGCAATCACTATATCATCTACTTTGTATTTTCTTACAGCAGCATAGTAGTTTCCTCTTATTAAAAAAAAGAACCAAATTAAAAAATGTACAACTAAATTATGGAACAATTTGACTGCAGTCTCTCACTTAACTAGATAACGAATTGTATCTTTCAGATTTATCCTCAGATGTTGATTTGTATAGCATGGATCATATCTCCATCAATTAGGGACAGTTTTTGATATGAACAAGTAGAGCTATTACAAGCAATGCCAAATTAAAGCCAACATTATAACTCCCAGAAGCAATGCAAGTCATCCAATGTGGTTAGAAGTATCAGTTCCTGTGCTCTGCCAATAGACTTTCCATGAGGCTCTGCTTTCTTGACAAACAATCTGCAACTTTTAAATCCTGTGTAGAAAATTCCAGATTTTTATAACAAGTCTTTTTTTAAAATAAATAAATAAATAGGGAAATGGAGCTCCTAAACCACTTTATTTTTCATAAAACACCCAGAACAATTGTCTTGATATTGTTTTAAAAGTATGCTGTGAATGAGAATACCTGAAATTAAAGCACAGTCAATCTTTACAAGCTTGTAGTTGAACTTGTCCTGAAATGGGAATTGAAGGCATTTCCAAATTTTCAACAAACAAAATAGATTTCTACTGGATTAGTGACCAACTGCTAAAAGAATACTGTACAGGAAGATTTGGACTACTTCAACAAAACAGTTCATTCTGAAGAAGCACAGAACTTATAGCTATATCTTCATATAAATTGCTTACATTTGCATTAAGTGATAAGTCAAATGGGGAACTTGAAACTCAAACAAAAATTCAAAACATTAAGAGAAATCTTAGTCTTAGAGTGCCTAGATAACACTGAAAACTACATATATACAAACACATAGAATTACTCTGTATTTCTGTTCCAACATCTCCTGCACAAACTAATATGTGACACCTACAAGAAAAATCCAAGATTTCAGATGCACTGGACTTGCAGAAAATGAGTGAATTGATGCTATAGTATGCATGCATGATACACATTACTGAATCTCAGCAACCATTGGTGGGAATCAGACTTTGTTTGCAGATAAAAAAGATAAAAAAAAATTAGGTCCTTATTCAAAATGCTAAATTATACACAGCTGCTGATTTCTATGAGTCCTGATCATGTATTTGAGTTCCCTGCTGAACCTGTAAGTAGCTATACTCCAAATCACAGATTAAATTTCTTTCTCAGAATGTGTATGCATCAGCACAATTATTTGACTGTATATGAGGCTTTGAATTACAGAATACAAAATAAAAAACCAAAACAGACAAAAATTAGAAATCAATGAAATGTAATGTGAAAATAAATATTCAAGTTAATCTGAACTTTATAAGACAAGTTGCAGAAAGATAAGTGTAACTTACAGGTCATGAGATGCAGTATGTCCTTCTGAAAAGTAGGTATCTGATTTCTCATTCCATTGCTGGATCAGGGTATTTATCTCTGAAAAAACTTCCCTGACTTCCCTGTCATCTAGAAACTGAGACATTAAATCAGCTATGATTCTTTCAGGTTCCAAAAGGAGTTTCTGAGAGAGCCCACTGCTGCTGAACCATTGCTCAAATACCTAGCAGATTGAATGCAAAACAAAAACACACTTTGTTATAGAAATCAGAGCTTTCTTATTTAGCCAATACACAATTTGCATATGTTAAAAAAAACAAAACAAAAAAAAAACACCACAGAACAAAAACACACAACAAAGAATTAGCAATGATAGTCAAATTTTTCCCTAAAAAATTGTCTACACTCTGAAATGACTGGTCTCACTACAGTTGATTTTCAGTATAGTTTGGACTGACCTGCAAGTTGGCAATATAATGTGCCACAGAAAACTAACATCCTATATTGTGCTGTCCTTGCCCAAAGGCCCAGGAATGACAGAAAGGTGGCCCAAGACTGAAACCAACCAAAACCAAACCTTCACAGTGAATTACCCTGACTTGCTTTCCTTTACAGGGGTTCTGCCTACACTACCAAGAAGATGGAAGGCAGCAGCCTCAACATTTTTGCGGTCCCATTACACAAAGATGTGGAGAAGAAGCCTGTATGCTCCCATTGTGTAGCCTAGAATAAGGCATACCAAGGCCTAGCCAAGCCTACTGACTGCTCTGCTCTTCTCTACCATTACATTTTTTTAATGCCAAGTGGTTATAACAGATCTTCAGTATAAGAGATGTCCTGTTCACCAAGGGAATTCCCAGTGGCCAGCAGTTTACAATACTTCAAGTTGTCATGATAAGGATGTCAGCTCTTGCAAAGAGTTTTAAAACAAAGGCTGAAATTATTACTGGATTTTCCTACAGCTACAATAGGAATTAGCGCATTAGTTTTGGCAATCACATTAAGTTTTTACTTCAAGTCGTCACACACTAATAAAACCTATATCAAGAGCGAAATCAAAGGTTACATTATTGAGGAAATACATAGTAAACTTCGCATGCTTTCTTTAGATGATATTGCAGACAACTCCAGAGCAACTTGATACACAGTTGATTATTTTTATGGAAAAAAAAAAACATGTTTCATGGGGAAAAAAAAAACCACTAGCGTTAAGGCAGCTAGGTAAGTGTTTTCCTTAGAAAACATCGGAATGTTTTATCCTTTTCTCCATGCAACTACACATAGGTCATCATAGAGACCACATGAATTAAAAATGAAAAATCAATTAATTGTATACTATATCAGTGGAGGCCTGTAGTTCGCCTACAATTTTGCTCAAAATTCAGCCTCACTTGGGCCAGTAAATGGGTCTTCCGTCTGTCAGGCCTCTGCAGCGCAGTACATTTCACCATATTCCTTATTAGATTTCAAACCTGTATTTGAGTTAATGAGAAAATCTGATTAAGTGGACACATGGTGATAGATTATGCTTCCACTGTAATGTTTCTCTATAAAGATTACTTTGTCTTATTGGCAAGATGAAAAAAGCTCACAACAATAACATTTAATAGATAACTCAGATCTTTTAACTGAGTTACTGTTGACAGCCTACATGCAAAAATTAGGAATTTAATCTATTAATTTATTAAAGCGTACCTGTGCATAGAGTCTGAGCTTGCTGACAGCATGAACAAGATACAGTTTGGCCTCATGCCGTGCAGAAATACAGGCCTCTCTATTATTCTCTTTGCTTGCTTCATCTTCTGACATGCTGGACAGAGCAGAGCACACAAACTGCTCCAGTGTGTCTCCTGTGGGAATCTGGCAGGGACATAAGAAATGGATGAGTATCTCAAGAGAGATGCTGAGTGTTATCCCTGCTATCAACTTACTTATCTGGTGAAAAAAAAAAGAATATCACATAGCTTCCTTCAGTGAGAACAAACCCCATTTAATCCAGCCACATATTCTGGGGCACGTACTTCAAAGTACTCCACATACAGAGTGCTGTATAAAATACCAGTGGCCACACTAGGGTACTCATACAGCAGGCAGAATGATGGGACTTGTTTATACAGGTATTTTTCACCATGTATCTACACCAGTGTTTCTACTTCTACAGTCACTTGCAGGCTAGCGCTGAACTAACTTGATGATGTTACAGCACACCTACAAAAGGATTTTGCACTAGAATAACTATATCGAAGCAGCTTCAAGCTGTAAAAATTACCGATGCAAAAAGCATTCAATACAATGGTACATCTCAACCAACAATTACATGCAACAGACTAGTTTTAAATTGAAGTTGGCAGGTTTCAGCAGTGTGGACAAGAGGCCAGAATTTTTTCCTCATAGTCTGACTTCTAAATTCCATGTTGAAAGATTTATTATTCCCAATCATATAAATAGTATTAAAGCATACAAAAATAATTTTATATATTTTAAGTTTCCCTATTAATGTCTTTTTGAGATACTTTGCATTCTAACTCCTTTCAACTGTGACTAGAAAATTTATTAAAACCTTTGCAGATGTTTTGAAACTAAATGAGCTGGGGCATTAGATTAGAAGTGCTCAGAACAGACACTGTCCAGGCATCCATATTTCCCCTCATACTTTTTGAAGGTCTTCAATGCCCTAACCCAAGCACACAATATCAAGATATTTGTTTAAATAGCTAGCGAGTTGTCTGGAATTAGCCAACCATAGCTACCGGGCTGCAGCTGAATTCAATTCAGTTGATCAAACCAGCCATCACTGATATTTCATTAAAAGGCTACTGAAAGTCAAAGGATTTTTATAATTTATCCCTTTGTGCAAATCAGCTCTTTTTATAATGCAGTCTTCTGGAGTACAACTCTAGACTGTACCTGGCAAAGAACAAACAGATTTCAGATAAATACAAACATGTTCTATTCAAAAACTATGGACTTTCAAAAGATGTTTCAACATTTCTGCCTTTCAGATCAGACCATCACAGCAGATCACTTTGCTCTAGAACATACATAAGAAAACCCTCTCTGAGAAAAGAGATTTTCTTCAATATTTGACACTTCACCAGTATATTTGAATAGTTCCACTGAGACAAATCATCAGTCAAGTATATTCATAACAAGACTGCACAACTGAGAAGAAAGGAATCCTGACATGCCTTAAGTTACACACAGAAGAGACAGGTATTCTTTGTCCAGCAGACCAGATGAAAAATGATAGCTGCCAAATCCAGGCAGCTTCAAATTTCAGATTTAGTTTAAATATCTTAGTGGAGCAAATCCCAGAATTCTCTACAGGACTGGATAATAAACTCAGGACTTTGCCATACTCACTGGTGACTTCACAGAAGCATACATTCATTAATGTACACAACTAGATCTATCAGCATCTTCATGTGCAGAAATTTCAGCTGGAGCTAAACGCATTTATTTTGATGGGAATAAAGCCAGGATATTTATCAGTCTTGTAGCTGCTTCACAAATCTAAGATATGACTATAGCTTCTGTAAGGGATGAAAATCCCTTCAGGGTACAAATAAAAACAACGAGGAAAGAGAGGAACACTGAAATTTTTAAGTGATTTACCTTTGTCAATTGTTCTGTATAACTTAGCAGCTTCTCAACATGAAGATGATCAAACTTAAACTTGGATTCAAGTTCTGCTCTCACAGCATGTGGGTTCCACAAAATATCCCCAAGAGAAAGATTATACTGAAAACCTGAAAGAAAGGAAACCTGTTTATATCATTCCTGCTTTTTATTCATTTTGTTTCTTGATGATTTATTTTTGCAAGATGATTTTTTTCGGGGAAAAAAAAAAAAAGTGTGTACATGACCACCAATGTCACTAGGATAAATCCATTGCTGCATTAATAGTATGGCATGGTCCATTAATCTGATGGTTTTGTGACAGTTGATATGAAAATGGTGAGAAGCCCCTGCACAGTGATTGCCAGCAGACCTACCCAGCAGGGTGCCATTCTGAACTGTGCGTCTAATTCTACACATAGTCATGGAAATGTGTGTGTATGGGCTCGATATGAATCATTGCTGAGAGGGAGAGCACCAGGAGAGTACCAGAAGTCCCAGGGAATTCAAGTTCGCCCTCTGTACAAGGTCTCCAGAATATCACCTTTGTACCACTTCAGTCTTTGTTTTGAGAGGTGAAGTGAGATTTAAACTACATATAATTCTTAACCTGACCTTCCATGTAGAGCAGACAGCAGCTGCACATACAGTCTAATCGTGTGTCACCAGACAGTTTGCCAGTGAAACTTGTTCCTGACGTTTTGTTGAGGAGTTTTCCTAGGGCCAGCCTACTTTCTCCAATTAAAGTCATCTCCCATACTCCAGCACCAGATGGGAAAATGTAAACATTCAGCTGAGAGCAAAATTTAAGATAACAGAAGAATGAAGCTTAAAATAAAACAGCCATAATGCATGTCCAAAACAAGAGGCCATCCTTCCATCAAATGGAATAAATTGTCCATTGTAGTGATTTGGGCACTCTCCAAAATTCATTACTAAAAGATCATTCTAAACATGATATATTAGACAAAACGGGCTTTGTTTATCAAATAGTTGACAGAGTCCGATGAAATTTAGTTATCAGTATTTTAAAAAAGAGATTAATAAAGAAATGTGTTAGCACTACAACAACATAGTTCAATTCTTAGACCTTTTACATTAGATATTTAGCAGAAGGTCAGACAGTTACTACTATTACTTATTCCCAGCATGCTGACGAGGTACTCCAAAGAAAATCTGAAGCAAATTCCTTACCTTCTAAGCTCCTATCCTGTATTGATGCAGCAGTTAAATTCAGTGTTGTTTTCACTGCTTCATAGAAACTTTGGCCCAATGGCATCATAGCTAAATCCTTCAATGATGCTAAGGTACTGAAAGTACAATTTAAAAAAAAAAAAAAAAAAAGAGAGAGAGAGAGAGAAAGGGTTAAAAGTGAGAGCAAACATGAGAGGAAAACCACCACAAGTGTTCTCCTAGTTATCCCCACAATGTAGGATGAACACAGAATACTTATATTTTACTCTCACTCAATCTGCTGAGGAAAAAAAAACAAAAAAAACCCCAAACTTTTAAAGCAACAGAACATTTATTCTCACAACAAGTTAAATAAAGCACATTGCAGAACTCATTGATAAAATTGTATCTCCTGAAGTACTTCCAAGTCCCAGTCTCAGTCACCTTAGCTGTGAAACAAACTTCTTTGTTAAAGTAGCTGTAATTCATCACAAAGCTTGTCACATTTACCAGTTATTTCCTATAGAGTGTTCCTTTGTTATTTTGCAAATAAGAATCAAGTTTTGTTAGAGTGGATCAGCACTTTCCAACTATTTAACTTTGCTGAGCAGGTGTGAAAAGTGTCCAAGTACCTCTGAGTGACACTAAACATGGTACAGCCCAGGAAGTGGGAGAAGTAAATTTAGGAACCTTTCTGCTGACTAAATTCTGCCTGAGATAGGACATCTAGAAATGTATGTTAGTAATATGAAGCTAGTCAAGAAGGAGGAAATATTTTTTTGCGGTTTACTTTTCAAATTGCATTATAGCAAATTTGGTCATCGAAGGGCATCAAAGTCCTAATAAAAAGCAAAACCCAAATGTAAACATCTGAGTCTCCTCTTGTTAATCACTTGTGGGTTGACCCCAGCTGGCAGCCAAGCACCTACAGAGCTGCTCATTTGCTCCCTTCTCCCATGGGACAGGAAGAAAATAAAAGGAAGGCAAGACAACTCATGGATCAAGACAGTTTAATAGGTGAAAAAAAAGTTGCGTATGCAAGAAGCAAAGCTAAACATGGAATTTATTCACTACTTCCCATCAAGAAGCAGATGTCCAGCCACTTCCTGGAAAGCAGGGCCTCAGCATGCATAACAGTTACGTTGGAAGACAAACACCATAACCATGAACACCCTCCACTTTTGTCCCCTTCTCACTCTGTCTGTGCTGTAGGGTCAGCGTAGAGAAATCACTGTTGAGATTATATTAACAGGTTAATAACTTGACCCAGCACAGCAGCCAGTGGTTACTGTTACCTTTGCTTACTGCTGCTGAACAACACTTGGACTCTGAGAGTTTGCAAACCTTTCAGAAAAGACTTCTTCTTTTGGGATATATGCACTGCAAGCACAACTAATACCACTTTGCATGTTAATAGTTCAGAGAACAAGCTGGAATAAATTTACAAATGACTTAAGCATAAGGGGACAGGCAAAATCAAGGCCCAACACAGTTGCAATCTACATATTGTAATCAAGAGAGACTTATTTCCCAGGCTTTTTTTAAAAAGAAAAGCCATCATACCCTTCATAACTTTTTTATTAGAAGAAAAAAAAAAAAAAAAGTGGGATACTAAAGGTGACAGAATCATCACAGTAACTTACCATTCAAAGTCTCTGGGCCCCTGCCTCCCTGTGGGGTAAGGGTGGTAAAATTCATGGCTGGTCTTGCACAGTCAGCCATGTTCAGTGGCCTCCTCTAGCCTTAAGGATGTTAATTGGCTACAATGACAATCACCTATCAACCTATTACAACCAACTATCTACTCTGGCAAATACAGGTCTGACTTTTTCCTAACAATTCCCTTATTTTACTGAAAATTCCTGTAGATACTTGTCTTAGCTGTTCTTTTGATACTATGACTTCCTCTGAATCCAACTGTCCTTTACCCAAGGCAGAAAACTCACATTCAGAATACAGTCTCTGTGGGTTTTTTCTTACTGCTCCACTTCTTGCAAAAGAACAGCCAAAGCTATTTTGATAGCAAGAGGCTTGAGAAACAAAATGAAGTAATTTTCCTGATACTGACCAAGTGCTACATATATATTAAAGTAATTAGAATCCAAACTATTATTTTCTTATATTCATATGTAAATATTCTGTCTTTCAAAGACTTCCAAGGCACATTATAATTTTCAAAGCTGTATTATGTGATGGGCTAAATTCAGGCATTGCTAACATGAAGTTGGAGACCCCTAAGGAATCTCTGTTGAGTTTGATGGAGATGAAACATACAGTTATGAGGAATCAGAATGGGTGAAAACTCCTACCATACCTCTTATAAAAGCAGAATCCAGTAAGCAGAAGAAAATTCCAGCTTCTTTACACCAATAAGGATGCTTGCTTTATTAAATAGCCAGTGAGAAGAACAAGAATCACAAGTAAAATAGTAAAGCACTTTCAAGAACGTAAAAGTACTTACTTTTCAATAACTTTTAGGAACTGTGCTATGGCAGCTAACTCATCTTCTGTATAAAAGGTGTTCAATTCAAGGCGAGGGAGTGAATGTAGAAGGTTCCAGAAATATGGTTGCTTGTACAGGTTTTCTGCTCTAGAAATCATTTCCTCTGCTTCATTCAAATCCATCTTTATGTGAAGAAAATACACTTCCATTAACAGAAAAAAAATAGCAGGTGTGTGTTATTTCCCCTACCCTCTTGAATTTTAAACATTTAAAATATTTTTTTTCAAGTGGAAACTTATCTCTAGCTTTAGTAATTCACCAGATCATTCTGATGGTACTTTGATCTTATGGCAGCTTTGTTTTAGATGTCTTTCTGTGCTCCAATAGAAAATGGGGCTGGGAGAAAAGCCAAGCAACCTCTTTCTGCTCAGAACTGTAACTCTTTTCCCAAAGAGAAGGATTATCTTTGAGATCTCAAACACAAGGAACTCTCTAGCCCTGCAATGAATTTCTAAGTTTAGTGTATAAAGACCAAGGTGCTGCCAGGGACATGCCATCCTTGCCTCACAGCTCCTTGGGGGATATGGAGCGGGTGTCAAATAATAATTGATAAGCATGACTCTAAAGATGAACTGACTGTTGTAAAACCACTTCTTTTGTAGGACTACATTTTCAGATGCCTATGCAAAATACAGGATCCCTCATACTTGTTTATTACACAGTCCTTGTTTCTCTAAATTAATGTTTCACTAAGGTTCTTTTAGATAATGGTAACAAGTAGGGTTTATACAAAAAGAAGCTTGTGTAAGCAAGCTCTGTTACTAATAATGATAGTCTACTTTCAACTAAATATTTTTAATGTTGATAAATACATGCCTTCTATTTTATATTCCATTCCTGAAGTGGAATTTCATATTGAGACAGCTTCTTTCAATCCAGTATTTCATGAGGAATTTAAAAATGTTACTGTAAAAATGCCATCTGATTTCAAATTATAAATTGGAAATCTAGGTTTCATGAAGTAGCACTTACAATCAATCAAATATGGAGAAAATTACTTGTAAAATATTTTTGAAGTGAAACAAGTGATATGTGAAGGGTACAAAATTGGCAGTAATGGAGATTCACTACTGTGCCCATTCAGCCTTCCTCTTTCTGTTGAGATTTCAAGGGAGAAAGACTAATGCATTAGAGACAGCACAAAGACCAGACTCATTCCACATAAACTGCCAAAGAGATTCTGGAAGGAATTATTATCTTGCAAATCTGTCTTCCTTCACCCCCACTTGAGTCTACTTGCCATGTTTACTGGATCACAAATCTGAATTTAAAGTAATCTCATCCAAGGAAGAACGTCATCTTCTCAATCTCACAGCAGTCCTCTTATAAGTTTTGGGTTGGCTTTTTTGTTTGTTAGTCTTTAATAAGAAGTACACATTAGGGTAAGAGTTCCTTACAAGACGCTTTGTAACATTATTTTATATAGCTACACAAGGTCTGGCAGATGCACTTTTAAATTGCTCTTAATGAGCAACTAGCCTTCAAGTAGCTGTAGTCTTTAGCTACTAACAACCTAGACTGGTTTAAATCAGTAATCTAGGCATCCCTGAATTTCTATCAAATTTACAAGACATCATTTTTTCCATCAACAACATATCAATATTTTTAAAAGATAGTTTACTGAAACTTGACAGGATACAAGTTTCTAACCATTATAATAAAGATGCCTCAAAATCCAGAACAGTAATTTAGAAACAGACTGTAAAAATACTTACAGCAAGAAAAGTAGTGATGTTATGGAGCCCTGTAAAATCAAACATTTTTCTTTACAGCGAAACTTTATTAACTTCAGAAAAATCAGGTTTTAAGCAACAGTAAACAGTGCACAAAGTCCATTTCTACAGGAGTAAAGGCATGTGAAAAAACTGATACCCTAGAAAGATAACAATCCACTTGATTTTCTGTGCTTTCCAATACTTTTAGTATTATCACCAAAAAAAATTAAAATAAATTGCTTATCATTAACTTTTCAGTAAGCCAAAACGATCACATCAACACTAGATGAACGTACTAGCTCCCAGACAGCCAGGCATAAAAATGACTGTTTTGCCTAGATCTTTCTTCTTGACAACTCAGCCAGAAAGGCCGGGTAGTAGTAGGTCTTAAAAGCCCACCTGCTAAAGCATCAAGGTTTCACAACATGGGTGGAAAGAGAGCAGGAGCATCAGACCTCAGTGTCTCACTCTTTCAGTGCAAGACTGACTTGTTTGCCTAAGCATCACCAGATGTGAGCTACTGAGGTTTTCTGTCCCTATACTCTCTAGTAACAGAAAGACCTGGGAAGAAAGACTTTAGTCCTGATAAATTACTTTTGAATGCATGTTAGACCAAGTAACCATGTACTCAGATTATTAATCCTTACATTTAAAACTTTCCCCTCACAGTATATCATTAACTATCAAGTAGTAGAACAAGGGCACAGTTTTAGAAAGCTAACTTTTGTTCTGATAATTAATTTTATGATGGACACAGTAATAGCAATCATAAAATTGGCTTTTTTTCAGAGCTGCTTAAAATTTTAGTTTTTCATTTTATTTTTAAGATAAGAGTTTTCCTTTGTTTGATGGTTATCCCTACCTGATAGACAAAACAATTCATCATTAGAAAGATCACAGTTTACCTGAGAACTTTGAGTTTTCCTCCCATAGCTTTTCTAAAGCCATGGCTTTCTCTGTGGTCTCAATAAATCCCTTTGCAAGTTCTTCTATCTCTTTCATGAAGTCTAGATCAGGTCCTGTGAATCTCCCTGGTCCACTTTGGATGCCTGCAGTACTTTTTCACAGAAAGAAATGGGACAGGGGAAGTAATTGTAAACTGGAATCAAGTACCTGAAAAACGTGTATATACTTATGGCAGTATTCTGATTTGGTTTTTAACTACTATATATTTACACGAGTTTTATTTAGTTCATTAGTATGCAAGTTGCAGCACTGAATGTCAAAACCTCAGGAAAGAGGGCAAGGAAAAATTGCTGAGCTAGAGCCGCTCACTTATGACAGTAACCCAGTTCTGCCAAAATCAGATGTATCCAAAGAAGTCTTTGATGTTTCTGGACACACTCAAGTCTTCTCCCCTGGTTTATCATGAGTCCAAGTGATAGTTCTTTGATGGCCTGTACCCTGAAGTAAAAGCTTTCCTATTGCATCTAAGACAACATGCTGTAACCAGAACAGGTAAGTTGATCAATGTCATCAGATGAAATACAGGTAAATCCATCTTTCTTCAGGGCCAAGAAAGTGATGGATTTCTTTTTTAATTAGTTTACTAACCAACAGAACTATGATAACAATTCCACCACCTTAACAAAAAAGCATCCACTCTAAAAAACATATACTGATTCCAGATGACATGCTCCTCAAGGTACTTTTCTACTTGAAAAGTGAGAAGAATGGTGTCTCTGGATACATATTTTTCACAGAATCACAGAATCATCTAGGTTAGAAAAAACCTCGAAGATCATCCAGGCCAACCATTAACCTAACACTAACAGTTCCCAACTACACCATATCCCTCAGCGCTATGTTGACCCAACTCTTAAACACCTCCAGGGATGGGGACTCCACCACCTCCCTGGGCAGCCCATTCCAACACCCAGCAACCCGTTCTGTAAAGAAATACTTCCTAATATCCAGACTAAACCTTCCCTGATGCAACTTGAGGCCATTCCTTCTTGTCCTATCGCTTGCTACTCGGTTAAAGAGACTCATCCCCAGATGTCTGCAACCTCCTTTCAGGTAGCTGTAGAGGGCGATGAGGTCTCCCCTCAGCCTCCTTTTAGCTTATGCTGACTCACAAACTGTATAGGTTTTCCTAACAACAGACGCTTTCTGTGTGTATCTGGGATATGACAGCTTCTTTTTCCAAATACATTCAACAACCTGTAAAAATAGTATCCTATTATCACTATTGGTTTTCCCCCGATTTTAGTTTACAGCTAAAGCCCTGGTACATGACCTTTCTATATAATCCCTATCATACTCCATCTGGTGGCTACTCAACAGCACCACCATTTTCTAACAATACTTTCACGATTAACTCAGAAGTCAGTCATTTAAACATCTCTTTATAGGTCAAAATTAATTAGACTCTCCTAAGGCATCATAAACAATAGAATAATCATCTTCAATGTGTTACTAAGCAGTTGAATTCTGGTTTATCTTATAAACAATAATTGTTCAAACAATATTAGAGTGAAATCCTGTGTAGCCAAAATATTGCTATTTTTCATTAGAAGCACAATTAACTGTCACATAAGCCCCATTTACAAAAATATAATAAAATATGTTCCTTCCTTGTGAAACATACATGTAAATATTAGTTTTCAGCCCAGTTCATACTTACTAGTAAAGAAAAACCTAATAAGTTAGATTCACAAACCAAAGCAAAACATCAGCCACTACTTTCAAAGTCTCTCATTTCTCTTTCTCTCTCTCCCTAATCCTCATTTGTTTAGACACCCACAGAGCTGTCTGCAACTTTAAATTTAGGGACAAGGAGAAAATTTAATCTTAAAACAATCAAATTCTTGATTGTTTCAGTGCAGATTATTTTGATTCCATCTTGGCTGACAACCAATAGTAATTTGAAAAACTCTTTCACCAACCTCAGACTCAATGGATTAAAGGCAGAACAATCCTCTCCACATTTTCCCCCCCATTTTAAATGAAGTTTAAAAAAAAAAACAGGTTTCTGTTGTTCAGAGGGCAGTTTTTAGGATGATCAATAGCTTCAATTTAGCTATTGCTTTTGAAAACTATCACATAAATTCCAATATTACTAACACACCTACTGCCTGAAATTTCAGCTAGAAACACTGGTATTTGGCAAAGACCAGGAACACTAACTACAGACTGAAAACTTTCTAGCACTTTGCTTTTTGAGCATGAACAAGTGGTCAGAATGACAACCACCACATTAGTGAAAACACAGATCCAGTAGAATTTGAAAAAACAATACTCTGGCTCAGTTTCCACATGATTTTCCACATTTTTTTTCCAAAATTCAGAGAAGTGCAGCATAAAGGCAGTATTTCAACCCACATTGTTTTCCCTCCAAACCACACGTAAACCTTGCATGCCCATATACAAATCTCCCAGTTTTGGAAGCATTGCAAAAAAATAATGCTTTAGGGAAAAAGGACACTTTCATTCACATAGGAGCGTATGACTGGGCTGCAGGGCTGTTGGTGCTGCCCAGTCTCCCTGCCAGCAGCAGGTTGGACAATTAACAGTGACCGGGGGAGTCATTAACACACTCTCCTCTACCCCCATAACTGACTGCTATACCTCGGATTTGCAGAGCTTGGTTTGATGAAGTACAGGAGAACAAAAATCCACTCTTGGCACCTAATTTTATGTTATAGTCACCTACCTGTTTGATATATAGCAGAAGCACGCTTGATAACACAGGCTGAGTTGTGTCAACATTAATTGCTTCTGTTAATCTGAATCTCTTGTGAGTAATCCCGGCCCAAAAACCATTCAGCCTCACATTGCACAGAGCAACAAGCAGTTCTCAGAGCAAGCAGGTAGCTAGCAAATTTAATAGATAATCAAAGTCCTTTCAGCAGTAGCTTTTGAAACAAAAGGAAAACTGAACTCCAACACCCCCCAATTTGAAGGATGAAAAATGCTGTCTGCTTTTGATCACTTAGCTTCAAAATGTTTCACCAACAGCCGTAAAGCTTCCTTTGAACTAAGACATTGGGCAAAAGGCTTCAGGTCATGTCGTCCTGTGCTCCCACTGTGCGAGGCAGCAGCAGCAGCCTGCTTAGCCCTCCTGCTCTGCCCCTTGCCCAAGCAGGACAGTAAACTCAGCCGGGCTGTCCCTTCAGCGTCTCCAGGCCTGTGGGGTGGGGAGACAAGCTACTGCCCTGGCGAGAGGTCCCATAGAGTACACAGGGAGGGACTGGGGAAACGTTAAAGAAAACAGCTGGCAGCACTCAGAGCATGGTGGCTCTGAAGAGCCCCGTGGAGAAGTGCAGGGAAAAGCAAGTCAGTGGTGAAACTAGAGAGTAAGCTGGGAAACAGTAGGGGTGTGGAGATATTTAAGGTATGAGAGAAGGACCAAAAACCATTGCATAAGGCTTCCATTGCAGATGAGTATGTGCAACCTGAAAAACTCATAGAAAGCCTCTCAGCAGGACAACAGCAGTCATTTGGACGTGCTGTTTCTTCACTGTTAGCTTTATGGGGATTTCCAGGGCAGGACCAATGTCAGCCAGCTGCCACTGGTGTCCTTTTGCTGTCATTGCCACAGCCCTTCCTCTGGTTACTCTTGGAACTGAGCTCAATCTCATTTGGAAGAGGAAATAGCAACAGGCATTATATTAGTTATTAGGCTCAGTTTTATGAAATAGATTAATATATTACAGAAGTTCCACAAAGCCCCAGCTGTGCTGGCTCCCATTCTGCACTATCTTAGGACATCCTGGAGATATGACATCTGCATCAACACCAATACACATGCTGGACAATAACCTGCTGCATGTCTGTCACAGAAGGATCTTTCCCCTCCATCTTGCATACCACTATAAAGCTTTTAAAATGCAATGGATCAAAAAATACAAAGGACTAAAAATTACAAACCACAAAAAAAAGTGGTGTTCTTAATTGGCTATAAAATGGAGAAATCTCATGTTTTAAACCCCTTTTCTCCCCAACTCTGTGATAATCTATAAGCAAGATCATGAAAATTTCTTAGTTTTCTCTTTTCCAGCTACATAGCACAAGACTACAAAAGATGGCCCAGACCACACAGGTTACTTTTCCAATAAGCTTCTGCAGACATACAGTTGTCTTGCAGAATTATTTTTTTTTTTTTTTTTAATTTGAGGATACAGATTTAAAGAAAAAATTGACCCTCTAAGCAATTCTTATGCAAATTCTATCATTGTTTTGTTTTTTCAGACCAGCTCTTGTACATGAGCTCTTCTGATACTTCTCCACTAGAGAACCGCAGAGGCCCAAGTATCAGTAAAACCAGTAACGAGCCCCAGTATGAGTGGGGCTGCTCCAGGAGGGGGTCTAATCTAGGAGCTGAGGCAACTCTAGAGAAGGCCAGGCCCTCACAATCCCCAAGGATCCTAGCCAGGAGGCAAACCTGGCAGTGGGTCACAGGCTCCAGCAACAGCCCCAACACGACAGGATGTGCCCAGGAATCAAGTCAGGTGCAAAAGGAGACAAAGCTACCACATGGATCTAAGTAGTTAATCCAGAAGAAGATGCCAGACAGACCTGGTGCTCCAACACACCTACAGGGTAAAGCTGCTCAAGCTGCTACTACTTGTAGCTAAATAGAAAGAAATAAATTAACGTGCTTAAAAATAGCATTCTAGAATCTTGGTTTTGTCACCTTTGTAGTTCTAAGTCCAAGAAAACCTAGGCTTAATTTTCTTTTAGGTATTGAGAACTCTAACAAACATAGATCTCGGAGTCTGAGCTGCAAGAGTAAATCTCACATTCTGCAAGATTTGCAGTGAAATTAAGAGTGCTAAGAATATGTTATGTTTCCATGCACATGCACTCTTGTTTGTGGGTATAAGGCCATAGGACACTGTACTGCATGGCTTTTATCTTATTTTCATGCTCTTAATTTTACTCTGTGCTCCATTAAGATGAGGTGGGGGGTTCAACATTCTGGAAAGAACAGGGAAAAACATCATTTGCCATGGAAGCTCCTAAATATTTCCTTACTCCTCTGAAATACTGCTGGGTGTAAAAGTCAAGGGAATCAGAGCTGCAAGACAGCAGCTTCTGCAGTAGCTGAAGAGAAGAGCAAGGAGCAAGGCCTTGGAGCTGTTAAAAAATGTACGTTTTCCAAGGCATCAGAGGAGGTGGCAGATTTTGCTGCAAATCAAAGTTAATGAGGTAGTTGTAGCCTTCACCTGGCTCATCTTCTCACCATGTTGGAGGCTGTTAATTGAGCCTGGTGCCTGAGGGGATGGCAGCACATCTATGAGACCAATGGCCTGCACCAGGACGACTTCAACCCCTGGCACAGCTCGCCTCAGGAGCAGCCCTGCTCAGGCTGCACACTGACAAATAGTTATTTGAGCGGTTTATAGCTTTCACAGTGGAGGTTCCAACAGAAGTCATAGAATTACTTTTTCCAAAAGATAGCAACTATGTTTCAAGTGATAACACCCATGTAGCACATACTGTGAAAACAAATTGGTTGTGTCCATGCAAACTATGCACAGTCTTTAATTTACCTTTAATAAACACATTGTTGATGCAAAAATGACCCTGAAAATTATTATAAAGAACCACCTACGGTTTGATATAAATCCTAGAAGGGAAGATATTTGATATTACTGTTCCAATGCCATCCCTTCTCTCCAGTCAACACTGGGACATTGTAGGATTCAGTTGTTTAGCTGATCACGTTGACAGTTGGTATTCCTAAGGCTGTTGGCAGCCTGCATAAATCAGAGCAGCCCTGAGGCTGATTTAATTTATACTGATGGACCTGCTGCAACAGACTGACCTCAGAATGAACTTCATCCTACCTTTTTACCCCTTTTCTTTACCTAGGCTATATGCTACTCAGTGTAGCCTACTGGGTGTACAAATATACAACACATGCATGCATTTTATTTTTCAGCTGAAAAACTGAAAGCCACTGAATAATTTCTCCAATTCTTAAGTAGGTCTAAGACTGCCTCCAGGAAATTATTTCCTACTTTTTATTTGAGCTGAAATATAATTTGGACAGTTCAGTTAAAGCTGTGTAAATAATCATGCAGAGCAGTCAATATAGGTCACAGTTTCTAGAGGTTAAACACACTTCGATGGCATCTGGACTAGTGATATAAACAAGAAAACTATCCTTTCAGGAAGCATTTTTTTAAAAAGCCAACAGTTACTGTAACCCTATAACCCAGTAATATAATATTGCCACTGCAGGTAACAGGCTACAGGCTTTGTCCTGAGTTTGCAAGACCATGGCACAGAGGCTTGCTACCTTTGCTTTGTCTGCCTGAACTTGACCTAATATGCCTGTAATTTTGGCTTTGACTTGGTTTAGTGTTTGTTTGGTATTTTTTTGTGGTTTTTGTTTTTGTTTTTGTTTTGTTTGGTTTTTTTTTCGTTTTTTTCTTTTTTCTTCTTCTTCCCTGGTGAGATAGCTATGGCTATTTGATTTATTTTCATTTGTCATTATATAATGCCACCATAGTTTTATACAGACAGTAGTAACAAGTGATCATCTATGCAAAATGAGATATTTATGATTAACATAGTAAAGCAGTGCAGAGGAACACAGGCCCAGTATAATAGGGGCCTTGAGAAGTGGGGACACAGGATGCACTGTACTGGAGTACAGGTCCAGGATGATAAGAGATGGGGCACAGGCTGGCACTGAGGATCCCATGGCTCAAAACAACTCACCAGTAGCAAGTTAAAATGCAGAACTATAGCTGGACAAAACCAATGTATATGTATCAGGAAAAAAGAACAGGTATCTAACACGAAAAGGACACCATATATATTCAGAAGTACCCTATAAATGAAGATGATTCATAGAGATGCAGACCAATGGATACCAAGCAAGGTATAAAAGCACATTGGCAAACATGTGACCTCAAGTGCACCCTAGAGTGAAAAGAAGTCATCACCACTTGCCATAACAACCCCACCACCGCCAGACTGCAGCCACTGACCTTATGATTCAGAGCAGCAGTGGAAAGGTGAGCATCACCCCAGTGAAAGGAATGGAAACTAAGTGGTTGTGTAACAATTTTAATTGTATTATTTGGATAATTTTTGTTTAGGGATATTACTGCAATACTGCTATTTCTGTATATAAGTATTTTGTGTAATAATAGATCTGGACTAATAATGATTTGTGGCTTAAACTGTTAAGATTTTAATTCTACTAACAAATTACTGCTTTATGTAAAGGGGTTTGCTCATATATAAGCTTTATTTTGCACAGCTTTATGCTCAATCAACAGTTCTCTACATGTATAAATAACTAGAACACACTGTCTAGATCAAACGGTAAGTATTATGGCCTATTACTGTTATACTGAGACTTGCCCACTTGCTGCATGCTGAAGTTGTTGCTACCTATAAACCTCTACAATAATAAACCATGAAAACCTGATGCTCTTTCACACTTACCTAGCTTAAACCTCTAGGATCTTTTTTGGTAGATACTCTCAATTTTCTAATAATAAACATACTTACATACACACATATATTCTGATTAGCTCACCTTAATTTGATTTTATTGTTATATAATTTGAAAGGCTGTTTACAACTACCTGCGTCAGCCAATTTTCATGTGTCTTGGAATCTCAATGCTTTTCAACATTTTGAAGTAGAAGCTGTTACTACATTTCTTAAAGAAAAAGCCCAAATTCAAGTTCATAATTTTTCTTTCTGCATTTTGGGATCCTGTGACAACACTCTCTTACAGACTACTTTTTCAAGTTCTTTTTATTACAGAGCTTCTGCTACTCTTTTTGGTTCTTTGTTGGTCTTACTCAAGTTATCCTTGTTTTGCTTTTCTGTGTTTACTTCTCCCACTATGTACAGTCCCAAACTACTCAAAGTTTAAATCCATGTATGACACATTTTGTTGCTCAATCTCACCCTCATGTAATAGAAGACTTTCTAGTGAAGGATAAAAGTATGGTCTCATATGTCAGCAGTGAAGAGTAAGAATATCACATGGTACTCCTCCAGTTTTCCCCAAAACCAGTTTTCAGTACCTAATAACAGCATGAAATGCCCATGCAAGGCAAACAAAAATTAGGAAGAGACATGATTAAGGACCTACATCTTTTGCATTCATAAGGACACTGAAGGAAACATTTACCACAGAGTGACAAAGCTCCTATTCTACCTGCTACAAGGCAATAAGAACCTTTGCTGTAGGAAAGGATACACTGTGATACTGACAGCTCTGTCAAATTAATATAACTTACCTTAAGCGGTTGTTTTTCTGTGTTGTGTAACTAGTATTCTTGCATCTTGAACCAACATTACAGAAAAGGGTCTGCATGAAAGGATAAAGGCCCCGACTCGGTAAATCCCGAGCTTCTAAGTAACCTAAAACCAAGTAGCGGCAGAATTAAAACCAGTGACATTTCAGTTACCATCACACCATGTTCCCTTCTAGAAAATGGCTTTGTCACCTGAAAACAATGAGGTTGTATCAATGGCAGATGTCCCATTTAAGAACAACTAATTGATGACAAAATTAGTAACTTCTGTGTCAGACTGTAACAACAAGGTATTAGATTTCAGAGCAGCCTTTGAAAACTGGTTTTCATGGTAGTAACACCATTGCAACATCATATGCTTGCTAGCCTCTCTGCCCAAAATTACTTATGACCCAGATTAGAATATAGATTTCTTCATAAAATAGTATTTCCTCTTTCCTCCCAGGCTTTCATGAGATGAAGAACTAGTATTCAGCAATGTCCGAATGTATAACCATCAAGACTGTCTAAACAGCAACTTTTTCATATCTCTGGAATTTATCCATATCTCTCCATAGTTCTGAGAATTTAAACTTCAAAATATAAATCAACTTTTTCTTTATTTTGAAACATAAGGATAGCTATAGGGTTCCTATTTAACTGAATTTCTCTGTTTAACACAGCTTAAATTATGAAATACCTGAAAAGTCATTCCTCTCTTCCTCTGGATAACCTTCTTGTCAATTATTATGTCAAAATTAAGGGAATAAAACAAGGAGATAAAGCTAGTATTTGGGCTAGCACTCATTGAATATTCAGAATCAAAAGATGCAGAAGTGGGGAATTTACTACATGTACATGATACTTAAAATTCTAATTTTATTTAAGTTCAGGTGCCAATATTTGAGACATGTAGCATTAGAAACTGCACTGTTACTCAAATCATCTTTCACTTCTCAGGAACTCTGCCTGATGTATAAAACAATGAATTTTGAGTTGTGAATGACCAGTTCTATTTGCAGATGAGTTATTTTTACTTAGCACAGTCCAGTTCATATTGTAGAAAGCTCTCTGATCCCATACACTGGATCCCTTTCTGTTAAAACAAAGCAGAAGTACTAACAGAGCACACTTTATGTACTCAAACCATTAGCATGCATTGCATCCTAGTCCAGACTAGAGCTAGTCTAAAGTAAATGTATATAGGGCAGGCTAGATTCTTGCCAGATGCTTCACTCTACAGATCTGTAATTGTTTTACCAAATTGATTTCTAATGTAGCTAAAACTGGTTCATCCCCAGATTACTGATATCAGTGAGTAACAGAATAATAAACTGAATAGGCTCCAAAATCATGTCATTATTTTCTCAATGAAGTTAACATTGGACAAGATAAAAGCAAAAAGAACTTTATAAGGTGCAGGTAGTCATAAAAACTTCTGAAATGCTGATGGAAATGGAAGAATTTATTATTTACAAAATGTTCATTCTAAATCCCAGGAAATGAGTAGGGAAAAGATTCATACATTAATATATACTACATAATTATCTACCTCCAAGCCAGTCATCTAAACTCCATTACTCAATAGAAAGAAATAAGTACAAATAAAACCAAAGCAATCCACCTTACTCCAAAGTAAATGTCTAAAACTGGTCTGACAAATCAGACCTTAAACTTTGTATTTCTTTCCTGCCTAAATATGACTCAACAAGATTCACTCCCACTATAGGATTCTTTCCTTTGACTCCACTACATTTAAGTCCCCCTTTCTAGGATATCTTTAATATTTTCTAAATACTTCTTCATGCAGAGGCAACCAAAATAGAACACAGGTGAAGCAAAACATACAGTTTTCCTTGTATTTTGGGGGCTCCTGCAAGCGGATTGCAGCCAATATCAAGAAAAGTACACATGGCCAGAGTATCTCACTGAGAGACAGGATCTGAAAAAGGAAATCAAAACATTGTCAGTACTATAGAAAACAGGATTGTGGAATAAATCATTAAAATTCATATATCTTTTAATTAAAAAAAAAAAAAAAATCCCCTCTACAACTACTTAGAGGAAAAAAAAATAATTGAAAGAAAATTAGTAATTAAGACTATTTAAAATCTTAAAACTGCCAAATACACTGCCTTCAGAGTGCAAAAGTAGTTTTCAATTTGTCTATTTACAGTGTTTGTAGATATTTCCCTCTGGTCAACACATTGACTCTGACAACATGAAGACAGCAGCATCCAGCTTTCCCATACCTGAGCCTTCTCAGAAGCCAGCAGCATTCTGCACCTTGCTGCAACTGCTCCTGCTCCCTGAACCCTGCCTGATAGCATACCTCCTTGTCCTTACCTGGCTCCCTGAGTGCTGCCATTGCACCCTTGCTTTCACCTGCAGTCACTTCTCTCCAAAAGCTACCCTTGTCACCTCCAGCAGCAGGGTGTTATGACAATAAGCTAACGGGCCTGAGGCTGACCACCACCACTCATTTCCCCACCTTCCCCTTTCCAGGACCACAGTGAGAAGGCACCCAAGCTGGTGTACAGAGGGACTCACAGGTTTTGAGCATGTCTCCTCTGAACAAATTGCATGTACACAGTATGTGCTTGGGCAGGCAAAGAGATTACACAACCCCCCAAATGAAATGCACAAAGAAAAAACAAACAAAAATAATTTTCCCAATTTTCAGTTGAAAATAAAAGGAACTGCCATTCAACCAACTTTCAGAAGACTTAACAGATTCACTCATACAAGTGCTAGGAAAGTGTGAATACCAAACTCAGTAATAGAAGTGTAGAAATCACAAAGAACCACACTAAAGATCTCCCATTAGAGACTATTAACTTCTCCATAGCATATTGAGGACTTTTATTTCTAAACTGTCAGAGTTGAATCAAATCCCACTGGGGAAGCAATTTCTAAACTTGTGCATGTTAGAAAAATACCTGTGAAAGTAACATAATACTTAAGAACAAAACTCAATGGCAGAGTCTTTCCTGTGGAAAGACTGCTGAACATGAGGCAAGGAACTAAAGGCTTCCTAAAATTTAGGAAAATTGACATTTTTCTAAACTGAACACACTCCAAACCCAACGGGAGCCAACAAAACAACAACAAAAGCAAGACCCAGTGCTTTCAAAGTTTTAAGGAGCAGTGAGGGCCAGCTGCTCCCTAAGGCACAGGGTGCCATACCTGGTAACACCTCCCAGCAGGGCAGGGGCTTCACCAGCTGGGGACCTGTCCCACAGGATGCCCCAAGGAGAACAGGGCAGGCTCAGGCCTCCCAGCCAACTTCAACCAGGAGTCCAGATCTTCAGGCAAGGTCACAGTGATGAGGTATGACCACAGGCAAGGCAGAAAGGCAGTGGCCAAACACAAGATCTGGGCTGGAGAGCAGTGTTCCTCCAACTTCATCCAGACAGGAGCTGAGGGCCCAGAAGCCCCATTTCAGCTGAGTCTCAGGCCCAGGTGAGGCTGGTCAGGGTCACTAAGGCTTAACAGTGCCCCCAGGGCCCTAGCAGCAGCCTGTGGCCATAGCTCCCATGTGGGATGAGAGGGCCCTTGCTGTGATGGGGTGCCATTGTTGCTGTGGGCTGTTTTGGGGTGTGGTGTGGAGCCAGGTACAACAGATGAAGAAAGGGACACTGGAGAAGAGGTTTGGAGGAGGTGTTACCAGGATGCCCATGAGCGGCTGGAAAGGGTCAAGTCTGCCCCCAGGGACACACACCACTACCACCCCCCCAATGCCAGTGCTGGGAGAAGAGACAGAGGGAAGGTCTCATAAGAAGCTTGGGCAGGTGGTTAGGGCTGTAGGAAACCAGAGCTTGGGGGCAAGGGTGATGCTTATGGGGAGAAGGCCCTGAACAGCCACAGGCTGGGTTCCCTGGAGCTCACCTCAAGGCAACCTAAGCTGGAAGTCAGGGCACAGCACCAGACAGCTGCTCCTGAAAGGGCAGGGAGCCAAAGGGGATGCCAGGCCAGCAGGGTCCTTGCCAGGCAGGGCAAGTCCTGCAGTACCCCAGCAAGGCAAGTGGGATGAGCAATAGTGACCCAGTTCAGCTGAGAATCTGAATCTCCAGGTGAGTCTGCAGTGGTGAGATAGGTCTAAGGTCAAGCCAGGAAGCAAGCATGTAGGCCATAGTCACATTCAGTAAGAGCAGCCAGACTCAGACAGGAAGGTACAGACGAACCATAGACTACCACTCCTACTGAAGGCCTCAGACTGAGTTTAAATAGTAGCAGGCCTGGGTATGTTGGTGAAGGCCCCAGGTGAGGCTGTTCAGGGCCATTAAGACCTATCAGGGCCCTCAGGGCCCTGTGAGCAGAGCTGTGGGTGTACTTAGGTATTCACTTGATAATGTCCTCTAAATAGGATAGAGCTACTTATCACCTGCCCTTCCTTGCTCCTACTCATCTTTCTGTAAACTAAAGAAGCCACTTGGGTTTCTGCATCATGGGGACTATCTCTGGGCAACTTGTGGACTAACAAAAGTCTTCTTATTTCAAGCCTGCTCTTCCACTCTCTAAAACTCTTACCAGAGACTTCCTTTATCCTTGCAAACAGGTTGAGCATAAATAAAATTGACTCAGTAGCTTCCAAGTCTATTGTACAATATCCAGAATCACATTGTGAGCCCTGGGCACTCAGTTAACTGTGCCAGCTTTTTGCTCTCTTGGTACAACAAAACACAAATTCATGTAAATGAAATCATGGTGAAGAGCCACCACAGCTAATTCCAGGCAGCTCTACTTCTGAAAGCCCAAGACTGGACTCCTGGCCAAAACAAGTCACTGGTTGTCACCTACCACCAAAAAACCTTGAGGTTCTTCTCTATATTTAAGAAGAATTCACCATGTAGGAAGAACACAAATGGTTTCACCTACTGGCTCAGTCATCAGTGTCCAAACTGTTAGTAAAATAGCTAGTCTTATTGTATAGAGCTAAATCTAGGCCTTACAAAAAAAGTTGTGATTTTGGAGAAGCATTCCACTAGTATGCTTATTGGTGAGAGTACCTCTTTGGTCAAGGAAATCCAACATGTTACTTGTAATTTGTAAGAAGGTTACAAGCAAAATATGCAAGGGATTTAATATGTTGGTAAGAGGGATTTATTTGTGCTACAAAGCAGAGAATGGATAGACTTGAAGACTTTTAATCATTACAAGGGCTTTCCCAGAGAGATAGAACAAATTTTATTAGATGTCTCTAGAGAAGTAGACCTTGGATGAAAAATATCACACTATCTTATCACTAAAACTCTGGAAGAGCATGGTACTAGCACTGTGGGATGCTTCTGAGCTTGTACAAACAGCTTTATAGGAGTTATGGAAAGATTCTACTTGCTTACCACAACAGAAAAGCAGAAAACATATTGTGTTTCCCATTAACTGAATCAAAACAAAACCCTACTAATGGAGAAACAAATTTCCCATCAATTAAGAATATGGCAATTTTCTGACTGCAAGATCTACTTTGGTTCACCCAACAAATATAGAAATACCCTCATTCTGGACCTTCTTTTTTCTTACCATTTCCCTTATTAGTGTGCATTAAGGACCAGTCATTTATATTTAAGTTAGCTATGAAATTAATTGGACTTTCTCCATTGACACTCCCTTTGGTATACCACAGCAGACCACCAGAGTCCCACTCCTGCAATTTTCACAGGGTGTTATATATCACTTGGCCTAAAACTTTGAGTGTTATTCTTGAAGATTTCCGTGGACTTTGGATGTATACAAGGAAGTTCATTTATTTCAGGTAGACTTCAGTTAGTTGGTTTCAGCCTGTTCCTGGGCCTTTTGCCTGCAATTACATTTTAGAAATATTTTCAACTTTAAAAGTTTGACCCACTGAGAATTGCTGCTGGATTATTAGATGGTACATAGAAAGCAAAACAAAGAAATGGGAAGAAATAAACCATTTATGGGTATAACTGAAGGTCATCTGGCTAGAAATACAACAGAATAGTCTGTGACTAGAAGTCACACAGACTGTAACATAGTAGGGTATGCCAGGTACAGAACAGATACAGGTGAGAACTCTCCTCTGGTTTAAACTCTTCCAAAATTAATTTGCTTAGAATATTCAAAAATCTGGCATGCAGGGAAGTGTTATTATTCCAAATCTGGGATGAATGAGCCAAAGATTCTTAAAACTTTTGACACTGCCCTGCATGACATCCTTGTCTCTAAATTGGAGAAACATGGATTTGATGGATGGACCACTCAGTGGATAAGGAATCGGCTGGATGGTCACACTTAAAGAGTTGCAGTCAATGGCTCGATGTCCAAGTGGAGAGCAGTGACAAGTGGTGTTCCTCAGGGGTTGGTGTTGTGACTGGTGCTGTTTAACATCTTTGCTGGTGACATGGACAGTGGGATTGACTGCACCCTCAGCAAGTTTGCCGATAACACCAAGCTGTGTGGTGCAGTCGATACTCTAGAAGGAAGGGATGTGCCATTCAGAGTGACCTTGACAGGCGTGAGAGATGGGCCTGTGCAAACCCCATGAAGTTCCACAAGGCCAAGTGCAAGGTCCTGCACATGGGTCAAGGCAATCCCAAGCACAGATACAGGCTGGGCAATGAGTGGATTGAGAGCAGCCCTGCAGAGAAGGGCTTAGGGATATTAGTGGACAAAAAACTGACTATGAGCCAGCAGCATGCACTCACAGCCCAGAAACAGCTGTATCCTGAGCTGCATCAAGAAAAGTGTGGCCAGCAGGTAGGTCAAAAGAGGTGATTCTCCTCCCTCACTCCACTCTCCTGAGACCTCACCTGGAGTACTGTGTCCAGCTCTGGGGCCCCCAACAGAATAAGGACATGGACCTGTTTGAGCGGGTCCAGAGGAGGGCCACGAGGATGATCAAGGGGCTGGAGCACCTCCCCTGTGAGGACAGGCTGTGACAGTTGGGGTTGTTCAGCCTGGAGAAGAGAAGGCTCCAGGGAGACCTTATAGTGACCTTCCAGTACTTAAAGGGGCTACAGGAAAGATGGGGAGGGACTCTCTATCAGGGAGTGTAGTGATAGAATGAGGGTTTTAAACCGAAAGAAGATAGATTTAGACTAGATCTAAGGAAGAAATTCTTTCCTGTGAGGGTGGTGAGACACTGGAACAGGTTGTTCAGAGAGTCTGTGCCTGCGCTGGATGGGGCTTTTGAGAAACCTGATCTGGTAAGAACTGCTTATGGCTTTCTCTGTTAGAGTACCATGAGTCTGGGTGTTGGTAATAGTAATTGAAGAGAATCTAGAAATATTAAGAAATAATCCCATTGTCCACATTGCCATAGTCTAGTCTGCTTCAACTGTCCTTGCTATCACCTCAACCACTGCCAGGGTAGCAACAGCAGCAACCATGCAGCTGATGCTTGGACATGCAGGAGTCTGAAATAGTTGTGTTTTTTTTCCCCAACCCCCCAAAAAACCCTTAACAGTCATGTCTTTTGGTAAGGTAATGACTTTTTTTAGATGAATAAAGCAAACCCCACACAGCTGGATTCTTGCAGAACATGTGATAACAGAGGAGTAAGTACAAGAACTGAGAAGGCAGCTGCAAAAGCCACTACAACAGGTTGGGCTGAAGTGAAAATAGGTTGGAGGACTCAACCCATCAGCATGCTGCAGACATTAATCAAGCAAAATTGATCTTATTGAGCAAGTTATTCATGGTTAATATGGGAATTAATACTGCTGTATAAAGAATATTCATGTTCAAATAGGAAAGGCACCAACAGGAGAAGATCCAAAGAGAGAGCATTTGAAAGATGACAGCCCTTGCGCAGCTGCTTTGCCCAGGCACTGAGAGGAACTGGGGTCTGAGTGCTCATGCCATTCTGGCAAGTTGGGCCTGGGAAGAATGGGGAATTTGATAATAGAGCTTTAGGTCCTGACTGATAAAAGGGAGATAAAATAACACTGAATGGTTACAAAGTTATTTTTAATTTTTTACACTGATGTAAAAACATACATGTGCAAAACAGATGGCACTCAGCAGTAAGCAACTTTTAGGAATGTTTATATCTTTTAAAGTGTAGAAGAAAGGAGTATGAACTGTAAAGGACAGAAGCAGGGCAAAAATGACAGTGTAGGGGCAGATGAAGAGAAGTATTATACCAGTATTTTATCTCATGATTAACATTAATCCAAAAGAAAACTATTAATAATACCAACATTTTTTTTTAGTATAGGCTATGTTTCTGTTTTCTCCTAATAGCAGCATTATCAATTTACACACATTTTACAACATGATAATAATTCCAATTCTCCTCTAAATTAGGGCGTTTGAGCAAGAGAACTTGGGAATCAAATTACATCCTTTACCTAGCTGCAAATTCGGGTGGTAATAAATACCATATAAGTAATAGTTAAGAAATGCAGTGATAGAAAACTTATGTAATTCCGTTGCCTGGTAGTATGTATCTCCTGAACTTCCAGAATCTGTAGTTCAGAAGCAAAAGCTTCTGAAAACAGAAATGAAAAGCTATGTTCTACAGAACCAAAATTTCAAACTTCAGGTGATGTCCAAATGTACATATTAACCCGTGCTGCCTTTGAACCATGTTAATAAGAGGCACTGATGCCTGTCCGAATTTCAGTCAAAACTTGTTACAGAACTCCTACGTCTGTTAGAGTCCCTTCATCCTTCGCTGTGTAATTTCAACTAATGCCACATGACACTCATGACACATCATTAGTTCAACAGACCACACTTGACTTCTAGCTCTGAGTGCTGAGAAAGAACCATGAGCAGACAATTGCCTTTTACAGATAGATCTACACAATATGATACAGAGCTGAAGCACGCCAAATCTTTCAGAAGATTCTTCTCTCTTCAGAGCCACAAGGGTCTGACCTGTCCTTTGTATAGGTGAATGATCCATGCGGATTTCTCCTTTCATAACTGCCGATGGAGTGCCTTCATGGCTCGGTGTTTGCACAATGAGCACATAAGGAGTTTTTTAAAATTCCTGAGAGCAGCTCCTGGCTCTGAACAGGCACCATTAAGTTTGCTTTGGGTCATTCATTGTAATTCCTGGTTTGGGGAAGTCTGTATCTCAGTGAACTCTCTATTCAGGAAAGCTACCAATTAGGCAAACTTAAAACTTACATGAATGAAGATTTTGTCCTTCAAAAATATGTAAGAGGGAAGACTAGACAGAGCAAGAAGAGAAACAGCTCAGCATGGAGGTGAACAGGAGATACTGAGAAGCCACTTAATGCTTTTAATTGAAGTATGAGGAATAAGGAGCACACAGAAGTGTTTAGGGGTGAGGAAGAATATAATTAACAGTTTCCCTCCCCAGAAAAGTCTTTCATATTAAAAAAACACCACTTGAAATCATTTGGAAAGGAAATTCTCTTTCTAAATCACAATTGTACTTAAGTGAAATATATCTGAAATAAAAGCTGTATGTTCATTTAATTGAAGTAATCCTATCCAAAGCAGCCAACATGCCTCATTGCAAATCCCCACATCATCACAGATGAAGGAAATCAATAAGAAACTATTAATTGAAGTGACCTTTTTTCCACAAAAATGTTATATCTCACTTGAGAGTATTTGCTTCCTCCTAGCTTAAATTAAAAAAATCCTGTCAATCACAGTAAAAGCAAACAATAACATCTCAACTCATATTTGAAAACTATTTTAATTTTGACTGCTGTTGAAATAGCTGCCACATTCTTCTGCATATTGGAATTTGAAAGGTTTTGTAGAGTGGATAAGAAAGGAAAGTTAGACGTATATACAACTTTAATATATAATCCTTGCATTCTCCATATCTAGATTTTGATCACAGTTATGCAAGTTTTCTTACATTACCAGTGATACCTGTAATGTGAAGAAAATTGATTTTCATCCTCACCACTGTTACAAGCATTAGCAATATCTAATGATAATTAAAAGATAAGCTGCAGCTCTTCAAAACTTTTATGAGATTTCTTATCTCACTTGTAAATTGAGGAGTATTACTGTATTCTGTCATTTTAGAATTAAAACACACTATTCTTCTCTACTTATGTTTTCATCAATTAGGAGACCAAAGGCAAAACAAGAACCAGCTGAAGCCTGTCTATCTTTAACAATCTGCAGTAGAAAAGGGAAAAACAATAGATACACTCTTTCCAGTAGATACTAAAAGATGATTTAAAATATCCTTTTCTTACAATTTCCAAAAACTCACCGGTTGCCTCACACGGCAGAGCCAATTCTTCCAGAATAGAGCCTTGAACTGGTGTACAGCATGCCCCATGTTGTCTTTTCTTTCCTTCATCCACTTGCAGAGTGGCTTCTTAAGGACTTTCTAAATCAGAATCATCTCCCTCAGCAGTCTGAATGTATTATTCAGAAGCTGATTAATTCCAGCACTAGAGAATGGTGCAAGAGATTTGCCTGTTTGCAGAGAAAAGATGAGATTATGTTTCTGCCTCTTGTTTTGCATTCATCGAGGAATCTCATCTTTCCATTTGATTCTCAGTGCAATGAACAGTAAGGGGATGGGTTTGTATAAATCCCTTCAGGGTGCTTTACTCCACAGTATATATTCTGCATTTGTTTCTATATTTTTTCAGAATAAAAATTAATGTAAACCACAGGGAAAAAAAAGACTATGTAACACACATTTGTCTTTTTTCAGAGTTTGGTGACTTTCTGTCACTGCAGTGTTAATGTAATTTTGCATGCATGTGCTTAGATTTTTGGAAAAAAAAGAATAGTAGGAAAATAAGTACACTGTTTAACCACATAGTGCTATAAATGTCTGTATACATCTAGAAGACCTTTATAAGCTCACACCTAGCACTGTGGTGGTCCCAATTGCATCATAATATGACTGTTTAATTTTATCTTATAAAGGGTGCGTGTTCAACATTTCATTATCCTTTTTCAGCATACATTGCCTACGTAGAGGTGGAAAAATGCGGCAAGACAGAAAACTCTGTTAATTAATTGCCACATGCTACCCAGGATGAAAAACAGTCTTCCAACATTTCCTACAGCAAAGAGGAGGAAGAGCAATTCCTGAAGCTGCACAAGGGGATCTGCAGGAGGGGAGCCTGTGCATACCTGTGGCAGCAGGGCCACCTGGAGACACAGCAGGTCTCTGGTGGTGCAGAGCTGTGCTGTTCTGCTGGGGGGTGAGGATGATGCCCTACGGATAAGGAGTGACACCTTAAGCAGAGGAGTAAACTTTATGTTTTGTTCTACCCTAATGAATTGTCTAAGGTAGAATCTGATCCCCAAAAGGTCTCTCTAGAGTCAGTGGAGACACATAACACAGACATTATAGAAGGTGATTCAAACCTCCTAAAATTTGAATTATGAACCATACATACACACATGTTAGGACAGTGTGATGACTGAACAAATATTATTTATTTCTCAATATTGCTGAGTAAATAGCATCATTAAACTATTGAATGAGACATCTTCACATTCACAGTTATTCTTCCACATTAAGTAAAATCCAAAAAATCTAAAAACTTTTGTGATACAGAAGTCACCACTGAGGAATCTGACATCCACTAGATTTTAGCTAAGGCAGCAATCTAAAAAACAAACAAGTTTGATACTTCTGCAACAAGTAACTGCACATCTATAGGTCCACTAGGCTCTGCCAGTTTCCATGGGATGAGGTTCAGCTGGTGTTTTATGCTCAGTACCTGAGATTCCTTTTCCCAAGCTTTGGATTTTGGTCACCCAACAATAGTTTTTAGCCCCCCAGAGTACGCTGTGAAGCTTAGTTACGTCACTTAATGTTAAACTGACTGATTAATGGGGTAAAATCTTTGTATTTGAAATGGTGCAGATTTCTGTTCTAATTTGTACATTCTCCATTAGTTCAAGAAGTAGAGAAAAAAATGGATTATATACATGTAATGAATTTATAAATTTTTACATACTAGTAAAAATTGCCTCCCAGCAAAACAGAAATCACAGATGCAGTCATGGCAGCATATGAGTAGTTGAATACCTTTATGCCTCATTTATAGTGAGATTTCTTTTTCTTTTCTCTGCTCTGAGGCTGAAAAATTACTGAAGTAATCATTTAGCTTTAAATAGAAACTTGAAAGTCCACAGGATGTACTAAAATATAAGTAGCTCATTGTTCACCTGAATGATGTTAAGCATGTTTGTACCTCTAAGGCAGGATTAATTAAGTTATGTGTGAATGTGGGTCTATCGAGCACATGTCCTGTTCTTTCATTGACCCCCATTTCCCACTCCACTCCTCCACCGTGGTTCTGGCAAAGCACAAACCTCCAGCAGTGATCAAGCATGTTACCATCTTTCTGCTTTCCCCAGTACTGAAGAGCAGCCCTGGTGCTGTGCAGCAGAGATGTGTGCCCATGTCTCACCTCTCCCCTGGTCAACCTGCTCTGGGATTCTCTTCATGTCATGCCCAATGGTAGCAGGGTGTGAAATGCTGGGGCTTCAACCCCAAGCCCCAAATTAAGGTTGACATGTGGGTGATTCCCACAGCCCTTCACAAAGGGGGGTGAGTTTGCCTTTAGGCTTCCCTCCAGGGTGCAGCCGGCCTGGCAGGGAGAGCCATTGGGTAAATGAGCCCCAGGTGTCTGCAGTAAGTAACCAAAGGTCAGGTGTCCCACTGGGGGATAAAAGCTGGGACCCCTTGCAGGCAGGGGCAGTGTCTGTCTGTGAGGTGGATGCACTTTGCAGAATTTTCTGTTGGGGAAAGACCTCCTGCCTCCTTGGGACTGGGCTCTGGTCAGGTCTGGCATTTGTAAACATGGGCTGTGTAGAGATTTAGTATGTGGCTTCCTTGGTCTTATGGATTTGGCTGATTGACCTGGTTGTCTCCCATCCCTTCTACGGGAGACTGCATTTCACCATTTATTCCACCTGTTGTTGGTTGTGCAGTGTTGTTGTTGGGGTCAGTGGGGTTGATGTTGATTATGTATAATTTGACTGACTTGTTTGTTCTCCCAGCACTCCCCTATATACTGACCCTTTTGTATCAAATACAGTTTGGTTATTGGTTTATCTTTATGCTGGCTGTGTCCTTTATGCTAGGCCTGATTATTGGCAAAACAGGGTGTGGCTGGACAAACAACCCAAAACGAAGACCATACCTCACCAAGAAGCTTCACAGCTGGCTGGCATTTGTATATGGGATGTCTTAGTCAATCAGTGATAATAATCCCTGCTATTTCAGAGTATGTACAGTAATTTTGCTCACCAGGACCAAAGGTGAAATTCTGAGATAGTTGAGATAAAAATTCTGTGCACAGTTGATTTTTAAACAAGTATTTGTTATTAATTGAATACTGTGAATATATGTATGGGTTCACACAACCATTTTGGAAAGCTTGGGAGCAGAATCAATAGCATGTGATCTGTAGGAAATGATAAACTAATCAGTCAGCATAATGAATTACAAGCAGTTACTTGTTGAAGCAGCTGATACAGAAAACAGTTCCTGACTAGCTAAAACAGCTCACATAAACCATGTGCCAAATTATTCTGAACAAATAATTCTGTAAAATCTCTGCTCATCCAAGTGTGTGATGTGCATAATTTATTATGCTCTATATAATTACATGCTCATAAACATTGCATTCTATTTTTTAGTGCTAAACAGATTTTCATGGATACAAGAAACTATTTTTATGTAATAAGTATTCAGTACTGATGAACTACTGATTCCTCATTTTACTATGTAAGACACTCAATAGACAAACACCTTTCACCAGCAAGTTCAGTTAACTTCATTTGCCCTCATATATCATTGTCCTTTCCTAAAGATATTCATTCTTGCCTAGTATGGTGTTCTCCAGTAATAGGCTTTTTTTCTAGAACAAAATTTATGAAAGATACCTCAAGCATTCAATCAAGAACGGTCCCTGCAGTGCCATTCTGGGAAATTCCTTCTAAAAGTAATTTTAGAAGAAACAGGGTGTATGATCTCGATTGTATTATTTGCAATGTTGTAGAAACATGAAATCAAACCACCCTGCCCCCTGCAACAAACCCTTGGCACAAAAGAGACAATAATATTAAAAATTAAGCACACAGGCAGGAAAAGCAAGTCAATTCTGAATACTTCTGGAAAGATGTCAGCTATATTGCTGCCATCCTGGAAACTTTTTTGAGTAATCCAGGTTTCATCAGTACCTGTCAAGCAGTATCTTGTGCAACTATCAGCCTAAATAGCAACTTTGTTTAGGAGCTGCATGTACAAAGAGCTTAAAAATCTTCAAACACAGCACAGTTGCTGGTAGGCTAAATAAATTATATGCTTTCAGGGCTCCTTAACAGGGTGGTTGTAGTCAAGAGGAACACTTTGAATATGCAGGGCAAATTAGAAGTCATATATTCCATTGTGTGCTTCACTCATTCATCTGGAATGGGAAAATAATATGCTCAGAATCAGGTCTCCAGGTAAGAACAAGATAGTGGCCTGCCCTTCTCTGCTTCTGCTTAGCTTTAGCAGGCTTTGTCTTCATTACAACTTAAAAGTTTACTCTTAGAATATGCAAGATATGCGAAACCACTAGGGCAGAAAAGGCAGAGAAACTTCTGCCAGCACCCATCTCTAGTTTTAAAGTTTGACTGCTTTATAATATGATAACATCAACATACCATGTCTAGCCTACAGTTTTAATATGGGCTAATTAGAGTAGGTTGGCAAGCACATTCAAAGAAACACAGTTCTGTATGTTAAATAGGTTAAAGCCCAGGAGCCAAAAATGCTTTTTGGTAGACAGGTATGCAGTCAAATCATGTGACAATATGGCTGGGAATCTGGTAAACTAGCATATTTTCCTACCACCACCCACAACTTCTTTCACAAGCTTTACTGTGTGATCACAAGGCTTTCCTTTTAACATTATTAGGAGTACTACTTGTAAATATTTACTTGGCACAGACCTGTTTTGCAGACAAAGCGGCTGCAGGATGACATCAATTAGAAGCATCTTTCCTGGGAGACACTTCCTATGTGCACAGTTAGGATATGATGAAAAATGGTAGTTATGGGCAAGGTCAAATAATAGGTTTGATTAAAATGGAGCTACACATTAAACAAACAAAACAGGCCCAATCTCATAAGGAGGTCAATGGGTTTTTTTGAGCTTCTGGGCAGCTCTAGGAATTTTATTCTTGTAATATGACAGACTGATAGTAAACTGAAAATTGTCTCACAGTTACAAGCTCAGCACTGACAAGAAGCATCTGGAATCAGGTTTCTGTGTTGTGTAAAATGGGCTCTGTCTTTATCTGCTGCTGCATTTTGTTTGTAGCCTGGGCAAAAGCATTGCCCCTGTCAGCATTACTTTTTCTTCTGTTATTGTACCATAGCTTAGATTTAATGTTGCTCTATTTAGTGACCCCCTTTCCCTTCAGGCAGAAGACTTCTTTAACTGTAATCCATACTCTGGAGTATAATATTAAATAGTAATTATTTTAGAAAGAGAAAGCATGTATTAAGTCCCTCCAACTTAAAAACTGAGAGACTTTCAGGGAAAGAAAACCTCAACATCTTGTAGCAAACTGTAATAATGCCATCAAATCACACCAGTTTTCAGTATTCCATTACTGCAGGCAGATCCAGTCCCAAATAGCTGTTTATTCCTCACAGTAAGTACTTAGTGCTGTATTCAGAACATAAATGACTGCTGATGTGCAAATCTAAAAACATTCACACTTTAGTTTCTTTGACCTATCTTGTCAACAGAAATGAAACACATCTTCAATTCAACTGTATAAACATTTTATTTAGGTGTATATTGAGATCCAGACTTGAGAAGGAAATCCAGTTCTGTTACATAATGCACTGAAAATACTTTGCAAAGACTTACAATGAACGTTAAAAAGAGATATTTCATATTATATGTGTATATTTTCAAGAAATATTTAATTTATTAAATATCTTGCTTGGCTTTTGAAGGACGGATAAAAACATTTATACTCTAAGCACTTCTGGCAATAGGTCATTACAAAATGTTCTTTCTCAGGATTTCTCATACCTTCCGTTAAAGTCCTCTGAAGTATATCAAGATGCCAAAAATAAAAACCTACTCCTTCAAGTCACTAATCAAGCTACTGCACATTCTTAGTCTCCTGCAAATGCGAAAATAGAAACATTCTAGCCTATCTTCATTATGATCTCAACCATTTCTTTAACAAAAAGGAAGGAACAGAGCAGAAGAACACCATGACTCACAGAACAAACCATTGGTAGAATTGTTTACTCCCTTCACACTTCCACTCTTTTCCTATCTTCTACATTCCCTCTTTGCTTTTATCCCTTCTGATCTCTGGAGTAAACTGATTCTGTAGTGCATTGCTACTTAGAGGATGGCATAGATTTAAAAAACGGGCCTTTGATCTGAAATTGAAGCTTCTGGCATTTGCAGGATTTGTAGATGTATCAGGAGACGCTGCACTATATAATATAAAACACGTATATAATACATATATGCTTTTAAAAATATCACCACTCCAAATCATGATTCACGTTCTACAGAAAGAATGTGAATAGCTAATATTAAAGAATTGATTGCATATAAAAAGTGTGTTAAATATTTTAAGAAATCATTATAGGTATCTTTGTAAAAGCTACAGGAAGGGTAACTTCACTGCCGGATGCACACAGCTGACTCATTTCTTTATCTCTCTCTCCAGTTGCAGTAACAAGGGAAAATACAGTTATTCTTATCAGGATAACATTCTGGCAAATTTCCTCGGAAGCTAAGAAAAGTATTTTATTGCACGTTAGATGTGTCTATAGAGCGCCCTCTTGCATTAGGAATACAGCATTACAGGATTGTGACCAGTAGAACCAAGGGTATTTGGTCTCCTGTGAATTCTAATTTTGTCATATATCCCTTTACTTCATCTGTTAGGAAGCAAAGGAAAATATTTTAGCAGAAAGAAACGTACAATGTCCTAGGAACAGTGGGAAGGATAAGAGACATGCTGGCAAAAAAAAGTGAATAGCTGAAGTCTTCCAGGGGTTTCTGCTAGGGCCTTGTGTATCAATTTAATAGAGTTGTTGCATCACTCATGAATGCTTGAACCTTAGCTCCAACTGAGGCAGGCTACAACGCTAGTTATATTTCAGCATGGAGCACCTAAGAGTTTTCATATTAGTTATCAAAATAGAAGTGACTACTTTATATGACTTAAATACAAAACCTTTGCAGTTTCAGTTGTCAGTTCAAAACAACTTCAAAACAATTGAAGAACTTTTTCTTTTTAACTGGTTTCCAGATTCTTGCTGTCCTTCCTTTCAAAATACAAATCACACTATTTCAGATTCATACCTCAGGGCAACTGCAATAATATGCTTCCCCAAAGCGCCATAGAGCCACATTAGGTGTTTCTTTGTCTTCTTGATAAAAGTACTTTTGTACTTTTTCTCCTCTTCAGGTTAATTCATAATAAAGATTTTACAGCAGCAAACCATCTCCTCCAAACCCATACTGGTCAATCTGGCATAGCTTTTCTTCAGCCTACAGTACAGCATGTTGCTTAAGTGATCTCCTTTTTATCTCCTTACTACTGTTCTGGGAACAGGAGGTTGCAGAGAGAGGATGTGCTTTGTTGCATGTTTCCCAAGGGATCTAGCAGGGCTTTGTGCAATGGCCAGGCAAGCACTAGGCATAGTTAAGCACAGATATTTTTTTAAATTTTTTTTTTTAAATAGGGGAGAAACAGTTCAAACAAAATGTGGAGTCTTTCACTCATGACTCCTTCCCTTAAGCTTATGGACAAAAAGACTTTCTCTGAAAACTTAGATTAATTGTATATCCTGAGCATAAATAAGAAAATGTGGTTTAAAATTTATAGGAAGACTAAATTAGTAAATGTAAAAAAAAAAAAATCTAATGTTTCTATCTTTTTATCTGTTCTCTAGTTGAAAATTCATCAGACTTAAGGAGACTAATCCTCACTGGCAATTTCCTGTTCACAAGCGTCACCCCTTCCTTTTTTAATGTTTTCATCACATTGTTTCCGGATTCTGCCACTTCTTGGTGAATGTGCTTACTACTACATCACTCCCTCCTCGATCTAACTCTTACGCTTGTTAACAGTGTTGCAGACTACAATACTTGAAAAGAAAATCTCACTAGCTGGATCAGAGACAGCTGTTCTGAGAGTTTATTCAGAGCCTTTTGACCTGTGACTCCTGGGAGGACTGGACCCTCCACGGCAGTAGAAAAAAAAACCCAGATAAACACATTTTTCTTTAGCTGACCACATATTCATATTCTAACCACAGCAGCAAAGCAGTGGTAAGTATGATTGAAAAAAAAATCCATGGTAGTGGAAAAAAAATGCAGAAATGGTTTTGATGGCATGTACAGTCAATAGGTATTCTGCAGTTCTTCAGAACTGGGAACCACTGCAACAGTGAGTGTTATGTCCTGAAAACACAGACATAAAAAACACTTTAAAAATAAACAGAGGAAAAAAAGACTAACTACCATAATGCAGTCCTGTGAACATGATGTGCATCTCCTGAATGCCTTTGGCTCCTCTTCAGTAAACAGAAGCCTTGATTCAGCAAAAGATTTCAAGTTCTTTAATGCAAAATTACTTAATGCATAAATGTTTCCTGGGTATTGATTTGATTGTATAGTTAAAATGGGATATGAATGACCTTGCTGGATCAGTGTCTAGTAAGTACAGTTATTCAGCAGCTCAGTGTCAAGTCCTTAATGCTTAGAAAATTCAGTCCCATACTTTGCAATTTTGTGAGATTTTAATATATGAAAACTGTATTGTTTATTTGTCAAAGTTTACAAAATATAAACTGTATTCACTTTTTCTTTACAAGTGAAGCAATAGACAATTATAATTTATATATTTTTTTATAACGAGAAAGGGATTATCATTCTTGTTAACTTTAATGTGGTGGTTTGCAAGTACTTGACAATAAAGACTGATTTTCATCTTAGTTTTCCTTTTATAGCATGGATAAATAAAACTTTTTCATGTATTACAGCACGTGTCCTTCACAACAGATCCACTTTCCAATTCACAGAAAAGTGAGTCTTTTATCCAGCAACGCATAACTAAGCAAAACTTAACTGAAGTCCATTCAGCACATTCAGTTTCCAAAGCACAGTGACATAAATGATTAACTTCCACAGACATACGGAATGCAGTAAGGTATTCTGAGGCAAAAGATCTTTTAACACACAAAAGTTGTGACCGTGACTTCAGCTGTGCAGAAGCTGCCTTGTATAAAACGAAGATGGACCATTTCATACTTTCCCAAGACTTTTTTTAATGAAATATCCCACTAACTTCTGTGGTCTCTGCTGATACTCCACAAGTACATCATGTGAGCTACTAATCTGATCCCCTTCAAGCCGATTCAGAAGAGTAACACACACTACGGCAGCTAGAAATTAAAAGACAGAATTAGTTAGGAATGACATTCTGGCACAGTCCAAAAGCACAAACATTTGAAGGAACAGCTAGAAGATTAGAAAAATGAGAGAAAACAACCACAAAAAAATGGTGCATACTACCACAAGATGCTAGGGGACTAGCATGCTGTGGATGATATAAAAAAGTTACAGATAGTTTAAGACAATTGATTGCTACGTTAATAAAGCAAGAGCTCTCAGGTAGCTGCAGATACTTGTTGTTATAACATGATTTTTATGTTTTTCTGGATAGGAATTATATTTCACAAGTACTCAGGAATTGTCAGACACACTGTTCTAGCCGAGGTAGTTACAGCCCTCCACTATCTACACATTATCTCAAACACAAATCCCTGTGCTGTAGATGCCATCCCTCTGGAACCAGCTGAGCCGTCTTGAGTTTCATGGATGGTAAGCCCTGCCAAGTACACGAGGACCTCACGGCTCATCTCAAACTCATCTGCTGCCTTTTGGTAATCACAGCCCCACAGGTAAAATCCCTTCTTTCACTCAAGCTGAGCCTACCATCACTCTTCTCTATCTGGGGTTTCTGCTAGTGCCAATTTGCAGAACACAAGCAGTAACGCACATTAGACGTACAAAGTAGAGACAACAAAAAGGACAAGGCTCCCTAATGGCTTACTGATAGCATTGGTTGGGTTTTTAATCTCTCTCAAGTCAGAGAGAATTGAGGATCTTTGATGTAACTGTTGGCCTTTCTGCTTATTTTTCTTCATTTTGTCCTCCCTGAGTTGTGTTTTAAACCAGCAAATTCCTTGCCAAGGTAAGTGAGAGACTATAGGTAACATGGTAAGTAGAAAGACACTGTATTACATTATTTGCAATTGCCTTTTTTTTTTTTTCCCCCCCCTAATCTTTACTGAAAATTAGTTGGCTTGTGTAAAAAAATTTAAAACTTATTTTATGATTAGGAATGGTTTGTTCATGATGCTTCTAAAATACTTCACTTTAAGAATTAAAGATGTAAATCTACATAGAGTACTTATATTTTCAATTTGATATGAAAGTATAGAAAGTGATTATAGTTTTAGATATATGCGAGAATCACCTGATTGTTCAAATTAACCACTAGCTTCCTATAAACTTCAAAAACTAACTGAAGAAAACAAATTAATGCTATAAGGTAATTTAGTACATTAGTGATTTATGTGCTTGCCACGGGCTGAAATGGCAAACAGAACTAAACTGTATAAGAACCATGTGACAAAGTTTGCATAAATTTTGAATACATATGACACAGTCATAGCAACAGAACCATAATCTTCTGCATATTAAAAAAACTTATGGTATGTTAACACCTCATTTGCAGTTTTTACCACAAACCTCCTGCAATGCAGAAAACTTCCTACAGCTTGAATAAAGTGATTTTTAAATTCGTTTACCTTTGACACCACTAAGATTACACATTGCAGCAAATACAGAAGACTCCATCTCTATGTTTCTGACACCAGAATCATAAGCTTCCTTCAAATATTGCAGTTTCTCTTCTTCATTATATAAGCAGATTGCACCATCCAACCTTCCCTGTCCTACAAAGTAATTTTGCAGAAATTTTCAGTGATAAAAATCACAGAACAAACTCAGTTTCTAACACACCCAATTACTGCAGTTTCCCCTCTACAGTGTCCAGTTTTACTACTACTCCTTATTTTCATGTGCAAGACAAATAGGACAAAGTGATTCTTAGCTACTGCAGAGCTTCCACATATTACTTTTATTTTTAATAATGTGAATCACTGATTTTATTGGTCTTCTCCAGCTTAAACTCTCAAATTCATAAATGGAAAAATTTAAGTAGTAGTTTCCTGCATGTGGGGCATGTGTCAAAATTCAGCAATGAACTTTAAGCCACATGGAACTGCCACATTTCTTCGATGTTTAATCATTGTCTAGAAAAACTGCCAGGCTCAAAAATGCCTTCCCGATGTAACCCTAAAGGGATGAACATTTTATTACTTACAGACTCTCTAAGGTAAAAGATGAAGCGTCTCTTAAGCTAACTAGGTTATACTATTACCATTTTTGGAAAAAATTAGTTTAGTCAAATTAATCAAGATTAACACCTACAGATAAAACAGCAGCAGGTTACACATGGTTAAGTTAAATTACAGTGTTTTACTCAGTTGTTTTTTGTTTTCAGATGTCCTCCTAAATCAATGCCCTTGAGCCTGTTCTCAGTTTTTGCTGTACCAGTTTAAAGCATTTGTGACACTGTTTTTTTAGTGCACCTTTTAGGTACAGTTGCACCTGTGATGGGTGTTTGAAGAGTCACACAAACTGACAGTGTCTGCTTCTGACCAAGCTTGAGCACTATTATGAAGACCATGTGTTCCCCTCAGTATTGCTCCCCTTGTCACCTATCCAGTAACAACTACAGAAAGCAGTATCAGGTGCCACCTACACTCTGTTCTCACAAGATTTGAAAGATGTTTGTCAATAGACTTGGGAGATCAGAAAAGCAGCTGAATGTCTATACGTTTATCCAAAGTAAGCTTTGGAGGTTTGCCTCTCCTACACAGCAGCATATTGCCACAACTCAGCAAAGTATTGTTTTCAGTTGTCTGATCACTGCTTTGCTCAAAATGTGCATGGGAAACAAGTTCCAACACTTCTTTTAGAACATACTTACTTGAAATATTTAACCAGTGAACAAAACCCAACAAAACCAAATAACCAAACCAGCCACAAATAAGTCTCACTAAATCATGAAAATTTTGTGGTAAACTTACCTGGCAAGTTCATGAAAAGTGTATAGTAGACTGTATGTATTTCAGAGAATCTATTAGAGCTGGACGGAAACTCCCCCCCAAAAAATTAAAAGTTCAATATAGCCAACTGCTAAGCACAATGCTTGAACTATTATGTATATGAAAAATACTCAAAGTAGGGAATGTATTCTATTCAGTGAACTGGAACCTTAATGTTAAAATATTATTCAATATTATCTGTTGCAGCTTACCAATACGCTTCTGTTAGTCTGTTGCCAGCCTTACCTTCATAGAAATCCAAAGTGCACATAGTGTTTCCAATGACTGTATTGAATTGACCGATTTCTTTACTGCACTGCATCAGTTCCTTAGCTAGCTCTTCATCTAGGTTTGTACTACGAATTACAGTCTTTCCCAGAATAACCTGTTCAAACTGAGGTTTGAAGGTGGCATCTACAGACTGCCTAGTTATAACCACTGAGCCTGGCTCCAGACCTGCAGGTTAAAAAAAAAAAAATAAAAAATAGATACAGCTTCACAATGTGTTTAATACTTTGTTTCCACACACATAAAACATACATCTTGACCAAATCCCGCTGCTTTTAAAGGCAGCGATTTTGCCCCTGAATTCACCAAGAGAATTTTGTTTGTGCATGCCTAGCTGCTTCAGTTTATCATTACAAATAATTTTTGAAAGAATTCAATTTTTACTTTTTCACTACATATTTTTTCTTATCTCATACGGGACAGGAATGCCCTTCTCGTCACTTTGATAGATCTCCTAAGTGCATTTTCTTTATCCAAAGAGGCAGATATTGCCTTTCTTTCCAAATTATGGAAATGATTCACCTCCTGTGCAAAAGTGTTCTGACCATCAATCATTTACTAGCAGAGAGATACTTTAGTCTCCTACAAAGATGCTTTGGTTTGAAGAAAAAAAGAAATCAAGAGGGGAAATACCTATTCCACCAGAGGTGCCAATGCGAATAATGGTTATGTTGGAACACTTGGCATGATACAACAGTTTGATCAGCTCGTGCAACATGATTGAAATAGAAGGAATGCCCATACCGTGCTGAAATGAAAGCAGAAATTCATATTCGACATTCACATAGGCAATGCAAAATATATACGGAAGAAGGAGCTAGACTATATCTCCTTCCTGATGGTTTTTTTTTTCAAATGTCATTTAACTCACTCCCTCAAAAACCCTTATCTATGGGCTTACTGAAAGGACACTGCAGGTAAACAGAAATATTCCCACTATCTTGGGTGGACTATGGATGAAGTACAGTATTTCTAAAAATCACTAATTATAAAATATTTACATTCTTAGAAGCATAAGCAGTGTCCTTTACTAACAGTTGACAAATGCACTTCATCACAGAACTTTTCCTAAACACAGAAAAATCCCACTGCTTTTTAACCAACCTGAAATGCTAGTGAGTAGTTAAGCTAAAACTCTTCAAAACACAGGCACTGTGGTTTAGTCACAAAGTTCAGAAAATATAAGTCCACCTCAACTTGCATGATAATGTGATAATTACAACCCAAAAGAAAGGGTGCAGCATGATATTACAGTTATGCAATTAAAGTATGCAATTGCATCTACAAATTAAAGGTATGAGGTTTTAAAATGCATGACTTGGCAGCACAAGCCCCATGGAATGCTACTCTTAAGCTATGTTAGCACATTTGAAAATGCCACTGTAGCTACTTAGCTATGGATGCATTACAGGCATTTTTACAAATACCCCACATGCACTGAGCCACCTTTTTTCCCCATTGTTCAGGATATAGAATAGGGTTGAGGCACAGTAAGTGCTCAAAAATTTATAAGGCCAATCTTGCAACACCTCAGTGGTACACTGAGGAAAAAGGAGGTAAGCAAGAAATGAAAGTGTCAGAGATTTGCCCTTTTACAAGAAAGGGCTTAAAAGGAATTCTTAATGAGCAGACTGCACTATTTTGAGCATGGCTGATATAATCTTAAAATCCTGATTCTAGTAAGAGTTTAAAAGAAATGTGCACTCGTATTTTCTACTTTGGACGGCATCATTGAACTGTGTCCTGCATCTGATTAAGTGAGGTACTTACACTGACTGACAAAACAGGTCCCACTTTGTACATTGCATAACGGTCGGTTCCCGCACAGATGTTAGGATAGTCACAACCAGGGCTCCCAAGCCCCAGTTCTTCAGCTATGTAGGTGATAAAAGCTTTCATCCGTGAAGGACTTCCTCCAACACATACAAACTGGTGTGGACAGCATTCAACAAAAAAATCAATTGCATGATTCCGTTTATCAAAGAACATGCAAAGATCAACATAAGGATGCAAACACCTTCCATTAACACAAAGCTATTCCCTGATGTGGTTCTTCTCATAATCATTCTAAAAGGCCATAAAGAAAAATTATGCAAAAATTCTATATAGCACGCAAGTGCCTTCATCCTGTTTAAACTAGTAAAAGACAGATATTGACTTGAAGGCACCCCAAAAGGAAGTTCTACCTGAATGCTGAAGACTGCAGCATTTGTCTTTCTACTGGATGAGGAGAGAAAGTCAGAAACAATTATCCTCAATTTTGCTTGCTATTAAAAGTGACAAGAACCCAGAAAATTTTATCCCCTTTTCCATTCATTCCTCAACTGGTGGCATGCTAACACATTTAGACTTATTTTGAAGACCCTTCAGCCTTCTGCAGAAAAGCTGAGGCTTGCTGAATGAAATGAAGCTTCTTACCTTTACATCTCCAAACAATGCTGGGAAATCATGGGTACTGGTCCCAAGAGCAAAATGGTACAGGATGTCTTCTTTCATTTTCTCCAGGTGAGGGTTGCAGAGATGGATAAAATTCTCTCTGCCAGGATTGCAGAATTGTGAAACATACAGAATCATAGAATGGTTTGGGTTGAAAGGGACCTTTAAAGATCATCTAGTCCATCCCCTTCTGCCATGAGTAGGGACATCTTCAACTAGATCAGGTTGCTCAGAGCCCTGTACAACCTGACCTACAAAGTTTCCAGGGATGGGGCATCTACCACCTCTCTGGGCAGCCTGTTACAGTGTTTCTCCATCCTCATTGTAAAAAATTTCCTGCTTGCACGTAGTCTGAATCTACCCTCTTTTAGTTTACACCTCATCCTATCGCAACAAGTCCTACTAAAAAGTTGTTGGTCCCTTCTGTTCACTGCACACAATTACATTGCTGAAGAAAAGCCCAGATGGTAGGATGCATTTGCAACAGTGCAACCTTTATCTTATACAATATTAAAACTGCGAACCAGGGTGGGTCATTATAGTGAGCAGAACAATGGGAGCAGGACCAGGGAATATTCAGTAGAACACTGTACTACATAGATAATCTATAGCAAAGTTGAAAAGCAAAACTGGCCTCTGTGTTTTGACTGACCCTCCTTACCACTCGAGAGGAGTGGGAAGATTTGGGCTTTATAGACAAGCCCAAAGGGAATTTCTGGCAATTTGGCTCACTAATTCTGTGTCATACAGCCAGAAGGGGAAAAACTCTATGGCATGAGACTGGTAAAAACAGTACAGGATGTGAAGTAGGAAAGAAGCAAACAGAAATCTGAAGCAAATAAAAAAACATGGTAGGGAAAAAAAAATGCAAGAAAAACAGAAAGAGGTAAAAAGAATTCACTTCCTCTTAAACTGCTTCCTGTAAGGAAGTGATACAGCTTTAAAAAACCCCAAACAGACCACTTTCTGAAGAACCAGGAAACTACAAGGTAAGGAGGGAAAACTGAACTATTTAGCATGTGAGATCCCCTTCATGGAACATTTGATAGTGGACTAATTAAGCAAGCTGAATAATTCATAAAACGTCTGCCTTCTGTACTTGATGTTTTAAGTCCAGTTGAAACAGGTAGGAAAGACGAGTCAATAATCACAAGCTTGAGCAAAATACTGGCCAATACTTCAAAGTCGTTTCCAAGAGATGAAATCAAGCAATAAGTATCTTCCAGACACAAGAAGATAACTTAATAGCTTAATGATGGCTCACTGCAGTCACAGCATGGCTCAGCAAATTCAAAGTGCTTTGTCAGAGGAGACACACAAAAGAGTTTGCCTGGAGTTTATGGAAAAAATTGTTAAGACTTTGCAGGAAGCACTTTGAAGCCTAAACACAGGTGTTTAGTGCTACTTTAGATGTTTTAGGTTATCTTGACTGTCATAATGCCTCTCCAGAAGGGCAGTGCTTTTCTGTAGGTCCTATGTCTTATCTGCCAATCCTGTGCAGGATTTATTGGTTACCTTAAGAAACCTAAAGTGGCCTAGGTGCCCATACTGAGGTCACTGAACTGTTCCTCAGAAAGAAAAAAAAAAATAGTTACAACCCCAATATTCTGAGTATATCGATTGTTTCTGGTTTTGAAATGTTCTCTCTAACTATCCAGCAGCAGCTGCAGAGCCATAAGTAAGAGGTATCATCCCAGTCCACCCTATTTGTCAGCCCAACAAAGTGGGTGGTTCGTTCACCCCTTCAGTAGTAATTCCTTTCCATCTCCCACATGCCCCATCTGCCTCTCTTCATACAAATCCTGCCTGAGGTAGAACCAAAGGTTTTGGCTGCCTTTCTTCTTCCCTCAGAGAGACTGGTTTGACTCTGGGAGAAATACAGAGCAGGTTTATGGCTCTTCAGAAAGGCACAGACAGCAGTCCAGGAGTTTGCCAGCTTACGTGAGCAGAATTCCCAGACTGCCTCCTCTGAATTATTCCTGTTCACTTTTGTGAGACTCTACCAGTATTGAATGGGTCACTCACTAATGCAGATCAAATAGCTGGCTGCACTGATGTTTGCTGGAATGGCTTTTGTATACAAATAGGATATGATTTGAAATCACTTTACAATTTGTTCTCAGGCAAGCAAAAAATATTTCCTTCTTTATGAGAACACCAGCAATAAAAGCTTCTCTTCAGGAAATAAATTGGGAATAGGCAAGGCCTCTATTAAAAGTACAGTGAAATTCATGTGGTATGTGCCAACACCACTGTCCTCATACCTGGCCTAAATACAGCTTCCTTCATCAGCTGTGTCTATATTTCACCTTTTATATCTCGCACCCTACCAGCAACACTCTTCCACCCACTGCCTCACTACAGCCAGGGGCTGTTACCAGCTTGTACTGGTTATCTGCCCATCCAGATCTAATCGCAGACTTGGACCCTGGGGTAAAATGGGCAATAAAAGTAAGCATATTACTATGTGTACACAGGACCAATGCCATGGATTTACAGTAGAGGCAAAGTTTGCCTGATAAAAATATTTGGCCTGTAACTCTAAGGAGCATACAATTTATTCCCCTCTCTGTTGTAAAGCACCGTAGAACTTCTGGTGGTTTAAACAAAACATGAATATCTGAGGACCAAACATGCATGCATAATTTTACTCAAATAAGCTTGAAGTAAAGATTAGAGAAACAGATTGAAACACTTGTTTAAACTCTTAAAGCAGGTAGGTCTGGCCATATGCAGCAACCAAAGTCAATATTTCAAGAGCTCGCTAGATGAAAAAAAAAACAAAAACAAAAACAAAAACCAGAAACATCACTTATGCTTGGAAAAAAAAATCACTGTTGTGATAAACAAAAATGGCTGGCCAGCAAAGCCCTCTGTGTAGGTGTGGTTAAAGCCGATAAAGATTCCATTTGTCAAAACAGCTTCAGCTACATGATGTTATAATCAATATTTGTATGATAAACTTTATCTTAAACTAAATGAGTGCAATGGGTTTGGGGAGGAAGGTAAGTGTAAACTTGGACAAGACAACTCATTTCTGACTCTTACTTTGAAGACTGTCCATCATCAGTTTTCTTCTCATTTGAGACACCAGGAGCCATGTATGCTTATACCTAGAATTATATTTAAAAAATTGGATGTAAGTGTACCAGAATAGTCCCATCTGTAAAGCCAGAATCATTAACAGTGAGAGAAACCTTCTATATTGATGATACTATCATGAATATTAAACCCCCAAAATAATCCAGCCACACTACACCTTTTATAACTGTAGTAAAATGAGCATCTCCAATTTTATGGATGGCCAAGCATCACCACTTTGAAACCACTGAAGCCTACACTAATCCCTTGCTAATGTAACCCCCATCTCACCCCTACTTCTGTTCTGTGGTATAAGCAACACCCAGCTCACAGGCCAGAGAGAGGTAAGTTTCACAGCTTACTAACTAACCCTCTTTCTTCTATACCTCCCACAGCAACAGTGACCACCGAACTAGCTTTATCCCCCTTTCACCTCTGGCTCCAGAAGGTCTCCAAAACTCATCTCTGTCATATGCCTGAAACCTGAGTCCAGGAAGCATCTTACTCATAATATCCTATTCACTAAACTCCTCCTACTGATCTTAAGAGCATTTCTATCTGCCCCAGCCTAAGGGTGAGGAAGACTAAACAAAACATGACTCCAGAAAGTCACAGCATTCTAATTTATTGTCCATCTTGAATAACTTTTTTCCTAGTCCATTACCCTAACCTACACAAAAAAAAAAAATTTCGTTTCTAAAATTCTCCTTTTCATTTGAATAGGCAAATAATATTACTAAGACTTTGGTGCTGATACAACTGATTCATTTGTTATTATTTTCAGAAGTGACTAAGGCTATGTGCCAAAACTGGTACTTTCTTGCAACGCTCTTACAAGAAGTACTGAATCATAAATTTTTGCTCTACCCTCCCTTACAAAGAGCCTGACAGCACATCGATTATAACAGACAGGATTGTAATCCTTAAAAACCCCAGGATTACAATACAAGGAAGCAGAAGTCAATCTTGCAAGAGAATTACAGAATATGTGATTTTTGAAAGAACTTAAGAACCAAATGAAATAAACCTGAAGTCTGCCTGTTAAAAGCCTCCAAATAACGGCAATGTATTTACATTTATAAGGGCAATTAGTTTTCTTCATTTAAAATATTAACCTTTATTAAATAGACCTAAACTCACATGTGATCGATATACTAAATGTATACTAGAATCTATGATCAAGGAAGTAAAGTATAAAAGTGGCATTTAGAATCAGTTATGCATCCTTAGGGTCGTGTGACTAAAGCCATTTACTACAGGGTATTTACAGGTACATTACGGGAAAAATGCCTCACTTGTTCCAAGAAAACTACAGTGCCCTGAGTCCTAATGACAAGGAGTTGGAAGATAAGAAGAAGAAACAGCAAAGTGAATGTTATGTACCCAGATGACAAATGGCTGTAAATAAACCGATATTCATTCAGCTGCTGTTCACAGTATTAAGCAACCATGTGATTTTTAACAGTGTTCTCGGCTCTGTGATACCCTAAGTCACGATGTGCTTGCTTCAAAAAACTAAGAACAAAGTTCTGACAGTCCAAAGGTCCTGAATACCCTCTCCAACAGCACCCAACCGGAGATGCCTTGGCAGAAATATAAGAAAAGAGCAAGCAGAAAGCAGTTTTCCCATGGCAAACCCTTCTGGCAATCAGGTGGTGGCTGACAGGCACCCACTTCATGTACAGACACAAAATTCTCACACTCTAAGCAAATTGAAATTTTTATCGCCATGTCAAAAGTTTCCAGCAGTCTTCCTCCGCCAAAGTTAAAACTCATGTTCTAGACTAAAGTGCTCCCAGCAGGGCTCGGCTCAAGAAAGGGCACGGCTCGCTTTATCCTGTGTGAAAACGCTCTGACTGATGGTTTCAAACCACGCAGAATCCATTAGAGTTACTATCTCTCGAATTTCTTCTCCACCTCGCTTCTTTTTTTTGAAAGGAAAAGCCCAGTTAATGTTACCTTTACGGAAAAGCTCTAGCTCGGTGTTGATCCATCGTTAGAAAAACTTACATCACTGTAAAGCTGATCTTTATACTGTGGCTTCCCTCTTGAGGCCGCACAAACCACGACAGCCCGCTCAGGGTGCACATCCCTGCCTCGGCTCGGCCGCCGGAGGAGCCGCGGATCTCCCTCCCGCCCATCTCGCCTCGGAGACGGGGGCTCCACCGAAACCCCCCGCAGCCGCCGGTGGCCGCTCCCCCGGCCCCCCCGATCCCCCCCGTCGCCGCCT
>NW_020799095.1:78271689-78280036 GCF_003259725.1 Athene cunicularia | reverse complement strand
CTGCATACGCTGGGTGTCCCGCCACCGCCCCGCAGGAGAGCTACCCCGGCGCTACCCGTTTCCAGGATGATCTTTTTATTATATATAATAAAAACATATAAGCACATGTCGGCATCCTAAGGATCGCAGAGTCCGGTTAGGCTGTATGGACGTTGCTGTATCTGTATCTGTCTTTGTAAATGTATCTTCGCACAGACTGGCTTGAAGTGCACTTCTTTTAGTAGCACTTTGGTATGGGAAAAAAAAAAAAAAAAAAAAAAGGTGAGAAAAGAGCACAGATGGACAGAACAGGATACGTTTGGTTGGAAGGAACCTACAACGATCATCTCGTCCTACTGACCAATTCAGGGCTGACCAAGTTAAAGCATGTTTTTAAGGTCATTGTCTTAAACACCGACAGGATTGGGGCACCAACCACCTCTCTAGGAAGCCTGTTCCAGTGTTTGAACACCCTCTCAGTAAAAAAATGCTTCCTAATGTCCAGTCTAAGCCTCCCCTGCGGCAGCTTTGAGCCATTCCCGCACATCCTCTCACTGGATCCCAGGGAGAAGAGCTCAGCACCTCCCTCTCTGCTTCCCCTCCTCAGGAAGCTGTAGAGAGCAATGAGGTTGCCCCTCAGCCTACTTTTCTCCAAACTAGACAAGCCCAGAGTCCTCAGTCACTCCTCATAGGACATTCCTTTCAGCCCTGACACCAGATTTTGCCCTTCTCTGGACACATTCAAGGACCTTCACATCCTGCTTAAATTGTGGGGCCCAGAACCGCACGCGGTACCCAAGGTGAGGCTGCACCAACGCTGAATACAGTGGGATAATCACCTCTTCTGCCCGGCTGTGGTGCTCTGTTGGATGCACCCCAGGATGCGGTTTGCCCTCTCAGCTGCCAGGGCACACACTGCTGGCTCATACTGAGCCTGCGGTCACCAACACCCCCAGGCCCCTTTCTGCAGGGCTGCTCTCCAGCCACTCCTCTCCCAATTTATACCAGATTTACTCCATCCAAGGTGCAGGATCTGGCATCCGGACTTGTTAGATTTCATTCCACTCATCACAGCTTAATGTTCCAATCTATCTAGATCCCTCTGCAAGGCCTCTTGTCCCTCAAGAGAGTCAACAGCCCCTCCCAGTTTGGTATCATCAGCAAACTTGCTAATGGTTCATTCAACTCCTGCATCCAGATCACTGATAAATATATTGAACAAAACTGGCTTTAGAATTGAACCTTGAGGAACACCACTGGGGACCAGTTGCCAGCTGGATGTAGCCCCATTCACTGCAACCCTCTGAGCTCTGCCCTTCAGCTAATTCTTCACCCAGCACACTGTGAACCCATCCATCCCCTAGTTGGGCGACTGGTCCAGAAGGGTGCTGTGAGGGACAGCATCCAAAGCCTTACTAAAATCCAGAAGAACTACATTCCCTTCATCCACCAGGCAGGTGACCTTATCATAGAAAAATATTAAATTAAATGGGACCTTCCCTTTGCAAACCCATGCTGACTATGCCTGATGATGACTGCATTAGTCTTAAAATGCCTTTCAACAGTACTCAGTACAATCACTGTAATTTTTCTAGGAACTGAGGTTAGACTAAAAGGTGTGTAGTTTCCTAGGTCTTCCCCTACACCCTTTTTGTAGACTGGAATAACAATGGCCAGCTTCCAGTCAGCAGGGACCTCCCCAGACTTCCAAGACGTTTGGTAGACAATCGAGAGGGGTCCTGCTATAACATCTGCTGGCTCCTTCAGTACTCTGTGATGAATCCCATCAGGCCCTATGGACTTGTGAACATTCAACTGTTACAGCTGGTCCCTTAAAATTTCTGTGTCCACAAATTGAAAGTCACTGTTCCCACAGTCGTGGACCTCTGACTCAGGGGACTGCATGGCCCAAGGTCTATCAGTGTTGTTATAGACTGAGGCAAAAAATGCATTGAATGCCTCCACTTCATCCCTATTAGTCAGACAACAATCTTCAATAAGTATCAATCCAATGTTTTCTTCAGACCCTCCCTTGCTATTAACATACTTTAAAAAGCCCTTCTGTTGTTTGACACAACACTGGCCAGTTTCAACTCGAATTGAGCTTTGGTCTTTTGTGTCTGCATATACAAGCCACAACTCTCTAATCTTTCTGTGAAGTCTGACCTTGCTTCTTCCAGAGACCATACAATTCCTTTTTCCTCTTGAGCTCCACAAGGAGTTGTCTGTTCAGCCAAGGTGGTCTTCTGCCCAGCTTGCTTGACTTACAACATGGTGGAATTGCTGGCTCCTGTGCTTCTCAAAGGTGCTTCTTAAGAACCAACCAGCACTTATGGACTCCTAAGCACTCAAAAGTGGATTTCCAGGGTACTCTGCTAAATAGCTTCCTGAATAACTCAAAGTTTACTCTCTTGAAGTCCAGGGTAGCAACTCTGCTGTCCTTTCTTCTCATTACACTGAAAATTTTAAACTCAACCATTTCATGACGACTGTGGCCAAGATAGCTACCTACCATCTCATCTTCCACAAGTCCTTCTCTATTCACAAATAGCAAATCTAGGAGAGCATCTTTCCTAGTCAGCTCACTGAGTACTTATGACAAGAAGTTTTCCTCCATAAACCAAGAATTTCCAAGATCTGCTTGTCACAGCAGTGTTATATTCCCAGTTGATAAATTGAAATCTCCCATAATGACCAGGGGTACCAATCCAGAAGTTTCTCCTAATTGCCTATAGAATAACTCATCAGTGCTTACATCCTGGCTGGGCAATCAGTAGTAGACAATCCCTACAACATCTCGTTTGTTTTCCATCCCTTAATCCTCACCCAGAGGCTCTCAACCACATCACTAACTGTATCAAACCTCTCCTTACATACAGTGCGACACCTCCACCTCACCTGCCCTGCCTATCCCTCCTGAACAGCCTCCAGTCATGAGACTCATTCCACCAAGTCACACTAGTATCAATATCGTAGCTCTGGGAGCTGACCAAAGCTTCCAGTTCATCCTGTTTGTTTCTCATACTGCGTACACTGGCATAAAAGCATTTCAGTTATGCTCCTGCGCCCTCCATGCTCCCAGGAGCAGCATAAATGTTCCTACTAGCATTGCCACTCTCAGGTGGTGACATGTTAACCATTGCCTTATCTTCAGCAATCCTGTTGTTATCCCCTTACCACTGATTCTAGTTTAAACCCTCTCAGTCAGTCTCACCACCTTATGTCCAAAGACGTGTTTTCCCCACTGGGACAGGTGGATCCAGTCAGGCCCCAGAACTGCAGCATTTTTCTCTTCTTTACTTGAGAAGTGCTAACTCAGCTGTACCTAACTCAGCAAAGCAGGCACCAGTGTTTATCACTGCTGGTATTAAATTCAGCGTGTTGTCCAACTAACAGCTACAAAGCCTGTAAAATACACATCTGCATTTTGGATGGAACACAAGTCTTAATACAAAGACCACCATATAAGTCTGAAAAATTTCATTGGAAACAGCACCTGTTACCTGACCGTTTACCCACCATTTCACCAGTCAGTAATAACGATGTAGTATTTAAAATAAAAGATTTACTCAACATCCATCAAATCAACACAACTGAGGGGTAATCTTCATTATAACAAAAACCTGATTTATGTCTGACATCCTAAACATATGCAGAAACCTCAAGAGTCTGACATCTTAAATTGGATGACTTTTAGGACTAAAAGCTTGAGCACCAATCAACAGGTTTTAACATGCTGCATCACTAAAACCACTAGCCTGCAACTGTTTGTTGCTTCAGAAAGTTCTCACAAGTCTCCTCTGCCTTAAATAAAAAGAACAGATTCTCCACAACTTGCTATGAAATAGCTCCTAGCTAAGCTCAAAGTTTTGCAAAGCAAGAAAATATAAAATATATCTTCAGCTCCTAAAGCTAGACAGGTAAGTGCAGCACAACTGTAGCTGTGACATCTCCTATGTTATGATACAGCTGATTTTGCTAGACTAGGCAAATCAGCCTGAGAAAAATAAGGGAAACCAAGCTGTGAATTCAGCTCATGCCCTTTTTAGTTCTGAAAGAGGGGTACTCGTCCCTCACAAACCACCAGTGAGATCCTGGTGATGATGAAGAGATGAAAACATTTGCAAGAAGGATCCAGCACATTTAGCTACAGAAGTAACATTTGCAGTGGAAATAGCGCTACAGTCTTAAAAGAGTTGAAATTATAAGGAACCTAGAAAGCGAGGCTGCAAAATACACAGCTTGACACACACTTCCCTAGGTCTATCTTACAGTCTGCAATTTTTATGTAAGAGAGATGCAAGCTAAACATTAGTTCTTCCAAGATAAGATATACTTAGTCTGACAGAACTGGTTCAAGCTGGAAACAAATTTAAAATGACTAAAGGATTATCCCTTTTCATCAATTAGCAAGAAAACTAAAGCAAAAACAAAGGGGAAAAAAGCATGAAGTGCTCTGTAAGTATAAATTTAGCATTGTTCATACAGTAAACTGAAAACATTAAACCCAGAATCCTGCCATACAATTTTTTAAATAATTATTCCTACCAGAACCACACTGTAGTTTGTCATAGTAGGGAATTTCTGTGAGACAGAGCAACTCAAACCTTCTCGGTACATAACCTTCTGTACGTCAGCAGGGTAAACACCTTGAGCACAAGACATTGCCAAGATGCATTTATTACAAAATCATGTATTGGACGTTTAGAGTAAAATCTCTTAATAGCCTGTCTCACCCCAAAGCACCTTGTATGGAAATAACAGAGGAATCCTGCACACAGATGTCTTTCTAGACATAAATAGGATACAAGAGAAATTTCTCAACAATCTGAAATGTCACCTGTTCAACTTGTTTAAATCTCTGTTAGGTAAAATAGAAGCACAGCCTCACAATGCACCTTTCATTTTTTTTATTCCTTGAATTATTTCATCAACACTTCAAAGCTATGGTAGTGGACAATCCATAATAAGCACCTTAGAACATTATTTTAATTCTGTGGAAGAAACTTTTCCATTAAATAGGAATTATTACCCATATCTTATGGTCCACTGAAAAATTTGCTTTGCCTTTCAGGTTTGTCGTTCAGATATATATTAAGAGAATAATCAGTGTAAACTACTTCTTTTATAAATAAAGAATAATCAGGTTACTGTATCACCTGGGCTGAAACATTCAGTAAGTAATGTATCTCTATGCATCTAATAATTGGTAGTAACCTTGGCTCTCAGTCATCTCTAGAAAACCTTTTAAAATTTAAATCTGTTTTAAGCTTCCTGTTTTGCAAGCTTTGGGGTTTTATTCCATTTTGTATTTTAGTAGGAAAGATACCTCTTAGGTAAAAAACTATAATTACAAAACTTACAAGTGGCCTCACTTTTCAGATTTTTATACTGCATAGATGAAAACTTGCATGTATGGAAAGTAAGGCTGAAGGAGTATAATGAAAATTATACTCCTTCCTGCTCACCATATACCATTTTTATAGTCAATTGGTCAAATAATTCAGTGCAGCTGTTCAGACACTTAACTACTGCATTTTGATTCTTCAGTCATTCTGGATGTTTAGTATCATTAAAACTATTAACAGGAGGACAAAATGTGATAAGACTGAACTTCTATATTTCTAGCTTTTTTCCAGGCTATAGCACAGTATGAAACTACATTCTGAAAAATAATATGCAGAAAACTGCAAAAGCAGAATATTACGTTTTGTTTATGGAAAAAAAAAAAAAAAAATCGCACTTCATCTTACATCTTTTACAACTAAGTCTGCATATTCAGCGCAGATATACATATTCAAGAAATAGATATGCTGAAGTCAATGAAATTTTAGATACTTAAGAAATGGATGTGCCAATTCAATGTTTGTTTGCATTGCTGCATAAAGAAAGTTAATGTACATATACCCTTGATCTCTGAAAACATGTTTATAGTTTAATCTAGTCTAAAAAGACATAAGTGGTAAGAACAAAGTATATATTCCATCACATTAAAATGAAAACAGCCATTAGAGTTTGCTGCAGTTACAGGGTTGCATGTAAAATGAAAATCACGCATTGGCACCTAAACTGCTAAGTTATTTTAAAATCTGTATCTGGAATTCTCTTTTAAAATATTAACATATTCAGTATACTTGAATATAATTCATAAAATGTAACTGCACTTTTATCTTTGGGCTTGCAAAACAATCAGTATTCAAAAAAAATAAATGATCGCACTTATTACTTAAAGGCATTCAGGTCAGAGATGGAGCACAATACAACTAAATAAACGTTTCAGCATTTAAAACAATAAGGCTAGATTTTGTAAGTAAGCGCCTAGCTTTTGACTTTGGCATCTCTCTTAAAAACAAACATTGAAAACCCTTCCAGATCCAGAAGCTTCCACTGCTTTTATATGGAACTGCTGATGACTTTGAAAACTGCCAGTTGCATGACTGAATTGACTCCGATTACTGGGGTAAGGTGAACTCCAGCAACGTATTTTCATCCTTGCATTCAGTGGGAGCTTTTTAATTTGTTAATACTACTTTGATTTCATGTCATTTGGAGAACTGGCAAGTTATGCTTCTACCGCAGCTCTCCATTATTCTGAATGCACAAACACATATTCCAGGGTTCTCTACCTGCTCTTATAAAGAGAAATCTTAGGCTGTTAATATTCTAACTCATAGTATTCAAACTGTGTTCCATGAAGATTCAGTTGACTGACAGTGCAGATCAAACATCTCCTTGGTTTGACAAAGGAAAGCTGAATATACATTAATAGCACACTGGCAAACTTTTACAAATTTGAGGACTGTCATGTGGATATTAAGGTAAACAGAAACAATTTTTACAACATGATATGGTGTACACTTTTAAACTATCTGAAAACCATCATTATAAACACTTCTATGAACACAAGCAAAGTAACAGTGCTGAGTGAGCAAGTTAGGATCTCAGTTGTCTTTCTCTCTCTGCCTCTAACAATTGCCTAAAAATATGACAGTTTTGGAAAAGAGCTCCAATACTGAGAAAAAGTGTTGAAAAGTGAAGAGGACTTAGACATCAAATGACTCAAAGTAACAAAGTTACTTTAGGAAGCCTTGTACAGATTTTAACAAGAAGACCATAATAGAGAAAAGAATTACTAGAATTCTTGTCTACAGGTCAGCAGTATTGCAGCCACACAGGAATTCTTATTTTATGGAATAGATTTTGAAGGCTTTGACACAGCAAGCACCTTCAAGTACCTTCAAGTCTATGTGAACAGGTGATCTATATGCTTGTAAGTACTTTTAAATACCCATGCTAGTTGGGTAGGGTTTCTGGTCATAACATTACTGTCTCCAAATTTTTCAGTAAATTTGTACCTTTCAGAAAACCTTCTATGAAAAAAAAGAGATTGAAATGGAATCAATATATGCTTAAGAACAAAAAACCTTCTTACTCAACTGATGAGCATTAAAAAAGTGCCTGGCTGCCTTACCTTTAAGCAACTTAACTCCAAAGAGTTTCATCATCATCTCATACTTCCTCTTTCTTTTATGTTTTTTCCAGTAAAACATGTTAATTCCAATAGCATTTGCAAAATAAGTTTCTCCTATGATAACAGGATTCAGAAGATCAAAGCAAGACTGGAAAGTAGTGCTATTGCTGAGTTATACCCTTAAAGTATGCTACAATACTGTAATACAATACAAAAGCTGTCATATACAGAACTTATTTTACTGTTGCAGCTTACCACTGGCGGGCACAACAAACACTCTACTAAACTTTTTTTTACAGACACTAAAAGTAAAAATTATAACTTTATCCAAAGACTACCAAATAAAGATAGCTGAATTCCTGGATAAGGCTTGCTCATATGACTGAATAATTCTAAAAAAATCATAAAATGGTAGTTCCTTTTTGGAGAACATCATGCCGCTACTGGTGATTGCTGCATTAAATGTTAAGATTTTATTGTTAAAATCCTAAGAGTATCAACCATTTGCCTGTTACAGATACACAATTTCTTTACACAAGCTTATTCTTTAGTGCTTCTCTATAAGTGACAGGTGACAGTTTTTCTACTACTCAGGTTTTATATTATGAGCTCCAGCTCTAGCATCCCCTGGTACTCTAGCCTAGAAAAGGAGGCATCACCAAAACCTCTGCTTTCACAGCAAAATTAATGGTTTCAATGCATCTGAACATAAAACAAATCATAAGTGAAAACACATATAAGTAGTCTTTTTTTTCCCCCTCTCAGATACAGCTTGATGTAAGAATTTATATTTGGAAAATTTTTGTATGTCAGTATGACTCATTCTTTATCAAAATATACATATTTATTAAAAACTTAAGAAATCAAATTGAAACTGAGGAATCAAGTGATTAGCAC
>NW_020799095.1:78259020-78271639 GCF_003259725.1 Athene cunicularia | reverse complement strand
GTATAAGAGACAGGGGTCTAACAACATCAACAGCAAAACTTACACAAATGTTCACTGAAAATTCTGAAAGTTCAGATTAACAATATGTTTACCTATTTCCAATCAATTTTCATACCAAAGTTCTAAAGAAAAGTATTGTTAAGCCAAATCCTCTAAAGATTCGGCTCAAAGAAATGTACATTCAGTGATACATTTTAAAATCTTAATCTCTTGGATTCAAACGTGTAAATATACTGAGCTCACTCTGAAAAGGAAACTAAAAATTAGCACTTATTAAAAAGTTATGTATTCACTTTTCAATAAAAGAGGAAGTATTAAAATATTAGTGTATCGAAAGTTTTCAAAATATTAAAATAATTTTTATACATTGCTGTTTCAAAGTATAAACTGTTTTGCCAGTGTGAATAAGCATGGACATCTAGCATATTTTTGTCGCAGTCAAAACTTTAGGATAAATAAAATATTTATTTAACAGCTGAAAGTGCATACATCATGTATAGCTTAGTCCACACCACTGTTACCTAATGATTCATCTTCTAGATAACAACACTATAAAAGGAAATGCCACCAGGTCTTAATTATGTGGCTAAACACTATGACTGATCGACTAGTTCTTATGCAGCAGGCACAGCAATAGAATCGTCCTAGAAAGCTGAATATCTGGTGTAAGTAAATCTGCTTTTGGGACTAAGAAGACATCTTTCTAGTGAAGGTTTGACTTTTTCCACTGCAATATCCATACCAGTTCAATTTTATTTACATTTCATTCCATACCATACAGTTGCCCTTCACCTTTCTTTATAGCATAGCTCATGAGTATAACTGTAGTTGAAAAAAGAAACTTGCAGGTTTGGACACATTGATATCATGCCTGTGATTAGACAAATCAGCAGCAATATGGTAACCCTATTTGACAACAGCAAAGAAGCACTAGTCTGGTGTAGGAGAGAACTTCAGTTTTGCTTTGTTTTGATTATGATTTTAAGAAAAAGTTTAGGAATATGGTCTGACAGCTGTTGCCTATACTATAAAATTTGCTGTATTCAAGAACAATGAAGTATGTATTACAAACTACATGAACTTCTCAACCAGGGATAAGTTCCACTATAAAAAGTAATCTAAAAAACATGCAAATAGTGGACTATATAAGCCATATAAGGCTTTACTTTCCCCAAGTCTTTGAAGTTAATTATTACAACTCTGAAACAGTGGCTTTGACTTGTTGCTTGCAGGTGCTGATTTGGACTATGATGGCTCTGAATCTGCAATAAAAAATATTAAAGTTCTTAGACTAACTTCCACCAGAAGAATAAAAAGGTCAGCTAAAATTTTCAGTTTCTCTCTCACGTCAAAATGTATACAAATTCCAGTACTTTTAGCTAACAAGACAGACAAGCTACCTACAAAATTCAAGTATGATGCCAATCTATAATCCATTTGTGTTACATTACAGATTTACATATGGGATGGGTTAGATCTCCTGTCTGATGTGTCTTGGATTTACCCTACACAAGAGGGAACAGAGAATGCTCACTCTCAAAAGGGAGCTGCAAGGTGCTTATTCTGTCAATTGCATTGGATGAGCAGACAAAAGTACCCAAGGGGAAAGAAAATACAAGCACTACCTTCAGTGCATACCTGAAAGAATGAAAAGAACAACGTCAAAACTGAATTAAGGTACATGTCTGGATGAAACTATACTGTTAAGAGCATTAAAAAAAAAAATCTCCTTTTACACTCAGATACAGAATCAGTCTCAATCAGAATAGCTATGATTGACAAAGGAGGACAATACAAGCAAAGCCGGTGACATGTTATCTAAGAATTTGTGAAAGAAAAGCATGTAAAAAATAAAATGTATTTATAGATCAAACTATGCAGCATACTGACTTTTCAGCAGCCTTTACAATATACACACAGAAAACAAAATGATGGGTAAGTGGTATAATCAAACCAGTATAATAATTACTCTGAAAAATCTTCAGCTTCCCTTATAATCCGAATGTCCCATTAGAGGCACACTTCACATTAAAGAAATCAGCTATCACCAAATGAACGAATTTGAGGTTTCAAAAATCGTAAATCCTTTCATTTTACTCACAGTAATGGAAAGCAAAAATGTCAGTGCACAAGAAAGCTGAATAGAATTTGAAGACAAAAGAATATTAAAGGTTTTCTTTCATGCTAAAGAGCAGCACTTTTAGGCTCCATGGTTGAACTGTTAGGTCATTGTGCCTCCCAAGGCAGCATCCTCTGCCTGATCAATTTGGATACTTAAGCTGACTTTGAAGAGCGGCTGCTCAGTTTATGCACCCTCTTTCAAGTCCAGACCAAGATCTGGCTTCATTTTAGTTTTACAGCAGTTTTTCTTCTGAACAATAACACACAACTTCTAGTTTTCTGTTTGCCTGTTTTCTTCTGATACTCACGTGGAGGAAAAGGTTGGAGCTTGCAGTGCGTATGTTCAACAGTATTTTAAAAGGTTGCTATAGAAAACTGATACACCCACCATGTTTGCCAAGCCACCGTAAAAAGCCTAAGCAAAAGGTCTTTGACAGAAGGGGAATTTTCTGCCCTTTAACCTCTGTATCTGAGTGTTTTCAAGTGATGTCTTTCATAGCTATTACTGTACATGACAAATTAAGGTTTGAAATCATAGGTAAACACTGGATAACTTTTCTTCTAATTAAAATGTTGCAATGCCACTGTCTTCAACAATACACATATACTTATTTTGACAAATTTTTATGAACAGTGGTCTATTTCTTCTTAAACATGAATATCAGTGATATTTGTCACAAAAGTTTACAGAAAAATATTAGGGCTCAAATACTATTCACAACAAATAGGCAACAAATATTTTACGGTATGCTTAAATTTGCACAGGATGGTGGCCGTGTTTCTGCAGCAGTTCACAAAAACACGTCACACAGAAGCCCTTGGATCAGAACACAGCATGCTTCTGCAACTGTAAAGATGAAAAAAATCCATTAAAGCCTCTGCCTTCACTGACTACAAACAGAAGCACTCTTTTCTTTAGCTGGTCATAGGGTATTGTAAACTAAGCACAGTAATTCAGTTATCTCACCATATTCAAAGAGAGTCACACAAATTATTCAGGTTATGCTCTGCTGTTACCTTGAGATCCCAATTCACTTTAAAAGAAACAGCTTTCAACAATTTTACCTTTGGAATGCTCACTATTTTCTGATGGTTCTTGAATCTTTTTTTCCCCATCCAGTATACTGCTGAAACCAACCAGTCCCATAACCACTGCTAATTAATTTGCTAAAGTTTACTGCTTTGCTTTTTCTCTGAGGAGGCCTGTAAATCCAAATATATTAAGGAAAACAATAGCATAAGTAAACAAAAATTGAGATTATGTGGGAAAAATTTATTTTGTACAGAAAGGACAATAGCCTTATAACATATTTTATTTCTAAATAACTAAAAATATATTCTACATGTAATCTTCTAAGAAAAAACAAAAAAAATAATAAAGAAAAAAACCACACAAAAAAAGCAAAGCACACAACTATGCCTAATTCAGTAATATGTAATTTTACATGAGAAGAGCCATACATTTTATTGGAATTTTACATGCATAATACTTACACAGTTCTGGTCTTAGAGAAGAAAAAGTGAAAAAAAAGAAATTACACTGATAATGTATAAGTAAAAAAGGCTGACAGTACTCATTCTGTGCTGCACAAAAGGTGAAATTTTGTCAGATTTGCTCTTAGGTTTATTAGACAGTTCAATCACTTATTTTTCATCATTAACATATTTCTAAAACATACTAGGATTACTGTTTTTAAGACAAAGTACACAGAAACAATTCAGTTGTGTACACAGCTGACGGTATTAGACCACATCACAGGTGATGTAATAATTTGCTTAAAAGACTATTATCTTCCTCCAGGTGTTCCATATAGTATTTTTGCTGGGCCTGACCTTATATAGGCTATAGTTTGTGTGTTTTCTGAAAATGGTAGTTCTACTTGTGTCTCTGTAACTTATGCTTACAGAACTAATGTACATGATTGTTTGCATCTGCTCACTGGTATTGGGAAAAAAACAGGCAATTTAGAATATAATAAAAGTGTGCTACTTTGAAACATGCAACTGTATGCTTAGTTTTCCTAAAGCAAATTTATACTCTCTTTCCTCTATGAGTTAAAGTGCTATTATTTTAGTAGTTTGTAGAACTATTTTAGTATCACACACAACAGATAGTTTATTAGCAGTAAGGATCCACAAAATCCATGCACATATCCACTAATCTCTGCAATTTCACAAGGAGTAATATTACTTGCATGCATTAATAGTTGCAGGCTTAGGAGTTTAATGAATTTTCTAAGCGTACTACTTACAGAGGTGGGAAGGAAAGCTTATTTTTCCCACTAAATTCCTTGTTTGTAGAAACATTTGGCATTCTGCTTGGATATTTAGGGTTAATAGCTGGGAGCTTTACCCGTGTTAGAGAAAACTTAGTAAAAGGAGTTATGATAAAAATAACCAAGAAGATTTATATGATAATATAACCTTCAAAAGTGAGGATTATATTAAAGGCGCTAAATATCTTCAGAATTTACACTTATGGAAATAATGTCAATAGGAAAGAGTAGAGGAGTACAAAGGAAAAATCAAAAGATAAAACAGCACCTTTCTTTATGCTAGATCATCAACTGTTTGTTCAGTATGTCAATAATGCAAAATGTGCTCTCCACAAGCTTTTCCTTCACAACACGCTTCACCTAGCTAAGCTTCAAATTCAAACTTACCCATTGCAACCTCTCATCTTGGCTCATATCTCTGTATGAAGTGTATGAAAATATCCCAGTCTTTAATTAAAGTCAGTGGAACCAGAAATTCATTTCCAGTTTAATTATTATATTTTTAAAATTATATTTTTGTTTTATAAAAAGCATTAAACATGTCATGTAATAACAACACAATTTTAGGACATTAATTAGAGGTTTGAAATTCAAACAAATACAGATATACTGTGGGAAGCCTACAACAGAAAAGTGTATTTTACTTTTATCATCTTTCACTTGGTAATGACAGGTAAAGAAACACTGTTGACTGAAAGACTCAGTAAGATAAAGATGACACCTATAAAACCAGTGAAGTGACATCACAAACACTAGGACTGAAAGTTGGGAAACTTAAAAGTAATAGAGAAACATTAACACCACATATCAAAGCTCTTTATTATAACTTCAATCAAATCAACAGATGCTGAAGGATCAACTTACTTCCCTCTCAAATAAAAGCATTAAATTAAATATCCCAAACAACTCCCAGGTATTTTTCACTAATAGCTACTAAGAAATTCTTTAGTTAAAGAAAAACCAAAACATCTTTAAAAACTATTTACAGCTTCCTTCATTGCATGAAGAAGGGGAAAAAAAGCCCTTAAAGATATCACAAAGTTCTCAAAGCTTATTAACAAAGTTTTGGTGTTATACTAGTATATCTCTTTAATTAGAACCTATATATTGGCAATTTTCTCTTTTAAACATGAACACAGGAGAGCGCCCCATAGGATAAGAGATATTACTTTCAGGTTATTATAAAATATCAGGACATGGTAACTAGAAGTAAAATGTATTGTCCCGTAAATGTAAAAGCACATTAAGGAGAAAGATACTTTCCACCTATGTGGACATACCTACTGCAGTAGTTAAGAGAAAAAAACCATATGAATAGAGTGCAAAAGCTAGATGCAGCAGCAGCAGTTACACTTGGATTGCTGACACTACAAAACAACTCCCATGAAAACATCCATGAGTAGAAGATTCCAAAATAGATGTAAACACACCATGGACTTCTCAAGGAACCCAGGCACATTTAGTATGGAAAGAGCTAAGAAAAGTATAATGGCATCTGACTACATCAATCAGTGAACTAATTAACAAGCCACTAAAAGAAGCAGATCTGAATGTTCAGAGTAGAAGTTTTCTTATTTTCTGGGAGAAAGTGAAGCCTAGGACAGACAGTTCTACTGATTCTGAAGCAGGACATCAATCCAAACCGTTTTAAGTCAGTGCTGAAATCCCTACAGACTTTGGTGGAGTCAGAGTTTTGCCAGAAGTTCCAGAATGTGGTAAAGAATAAGTGGACATGCTAGTAGACTTCAGCCTGACTGATACGATGTTGAAGCTTAAAGAGGTGAAAAACTAGGATGCTTGTCAAAGAAGGAAAGATGAAAAAAGGAGAGAAGAAAGAGCCCACAGGGATGTCAGAAGCAGTGATGTCAGCTGAAGAGTGGCATCTGTTGTGCAACCTGAGGATTAAAATCACATTAGCTGTTTAGAACTGCTTTTCAAATCCATTAATGCTGTAGCAGCCTACATGCATTTTACATTTTAAAAATGCTATCCTATTGTGCAAAAAATGATATTTCTGTCTTCTGTCTGTCATTAAACTGTACCATTTCAGATCTGACATACCATGGAAGTTTCAGATCCAGGACACAGCTACCCAGTTTCAGGTGACAAAAAAAAATTCATTAGATAAGTAGAAATCCCCAAACTTGATTAACTTTTGTCACATATTGAAGGCATGATGGCATGCAGGGCAACACAGAAACACGATTTGATATGCAGGATATACAAATAGTAGATGGAAAGAGATGAGCCTCCTGGCACTGAAGAGAAGCACTAGAAAAGGAAGACTAGTAATTAAAGACTTAAAGGGCAGAATGAGGTGGGGAGCCTAGAGAGATTTTGTCTAGAGGTAGACAAAGACCCAACTGTCAAAACTAAAGTAAAGGAAACAAAGGCGAAATGAAAGGCAATGAGAAAAGACTTGAAGGTTTCTAGCAAGTCTGGTGCATTGTTTCAAAGGTTGTCTTTCTTTTCTTGGGACTAAATGAGACTGGCTACCATAAATTGCAGCTATCAAAACATTCCCTACTGTTCAAATCAGCTAACAAGTGACAAGAGCAGCAAGGGAACAGATCAGAATTTGGTTTTGGAGAGTACCTGCAATCCTGTCAGGTGCTGTTTGTTATTTTGCTGGGCAAACTCAGCATTAAAAGACGACCCTCGTGCCACTACACCCCAATGGTTATAGATGAGGAGGCATTTTCACTTTGACAAGCCTCTATTTAACAGACATCAACTTTCCCAGATAAAGCCAGTTATGCAAGACATTTTTTACATGTTCTCAGTTTAAAGCATTTTCTCCCTTTGTGAAGAGATGGCAATGACATACCCTAAAAATTACTACCTACACTTATTATACATACACATTTATTAGTCTCTGATTCAACAAACATGTATTGTCATACATATTGTGTCTGGCTGGTATATGAAGAACAATGGATACCTGATGCCATCATGAAAAGCTGAAAGCCCCCAGATGAAATCCTGGCTCCCCTGCAAGCAAGGGGAAAATTCTAGATCACACTTCAAATCTCTGAGGTAAAATCCTGACCTCAAATGAGTAATCCTTTTGCTACATCACATACATATGTATATATGCATATACACATATATATTTCAGGCAAGGGCCTAAACTTCAGACATGAAGTAGTAATTTTACTGGTGCTGCAGAAAGATTGCCTAATGCCGAGGCAATTGCCCTGATACCACCTCCAACAGATCTCCCACCCATACACAGGCCTGCCTCTTTCTTAAGGTCATAGCATTCTCAACTTAACTTGGCTGGTCCACATGACACATAGGCAAAAGGATGCTTCCACCTGGGCTAGTAGTCCGTCACCGGGCCCCAAGCACAGAGGCTAAATCCTTCATGCACTAATACATCTTTGCTGCTTTGCAAAATTCCCAGAACAATAAGCATCCCTGTGATTAAGGCATTAGGGAAGAACTATGGGATCAATCCCAAGGCACGCAGAACCATATCATGGTCCCCCTGATCTCCAGTCCTCCTTTATGCAGTGACAACCATACTATCAGGATCGGTGGAGATTCTAATACTTCAGAACTAAGTCACATAGAGATTTAAAGCTTCAGAGCAAGGGCCCACTTGGGAACAATGTTTTTCAGAGTCAGAGGTTAAAATGTTTTTGCACTTGTCCCTAAGGGTGCCCTTTGGGATTTATCATCATGATTGCGTCACGCATCTCTCTTCTGAGCAACTGCTTAGTCAGACTGGACTGAAAAATGTTTTCAATACGTCCAGTCTCAATACTTGAGGTAGTTTGCTGCTGCAGTATCATCATGTAGTCAAATAAACAAATTGAACATTCCCTAGAAATCTGCCTGTGGTGTTTTGGAATACATCTCTTACATTTCAACATACAAGATATATAGTGAGAAAACTAAAATCAAGACTGGTTGGTAGGGCTAGTTTCACTGTCTCACTTGAAGACTCTTCAGGAAGGTATTCTTAAAGCATAAGATAGAAACATCCTATAAGAGTAAACACAAGAAATAGCTGTGAAAGAAGCACCATGTGATGTTTCAAGATATATGAAATGCTTTTCAGGGCACAATACTGTGAAGGTCAACCATTTCAGAGATGGTGGTCTGGTGGCAGAGCTAAAGCTAGGGACACAGAATCTACCTTCTTAGGCACCTAATCTTAAAGAAGAGGATTTGGTAGATTTAGTACCTTAGATGAAACTCAACTTCAGCTTCTAGAGGAGCAGTGTTAATTCTGTATCAGGGCCTCAGCAGATTTGGAATTTGAGCTGAATATATAACATACATTCACTTTGGTGATAAATAAAACACGAGAACTTCCATTCACGTGACCAAATGAAACTGGGTCTGGATCAAACTCCACCCAAACAGAAACAGACCTCAGTTTCACTCTACCAGTCACAACATGGACTTGAATTACACTTATGTTATCAAAATTAAGTTTGACTCTTACAGCACTGAAGAAAATTGGTTCTTAAGTAAGGGAGCGAAGGACAGCACTTCCTCTCTGTCCTAGTTTGATCCTTTAAGATGCTCCATGGCAGGCTAAGTTTCTATTTTCAGTGCATCAAATATCTGATCGAATAAAAGTTTCACCAACAAGCAAATTATAGTTTAAGCATACATTGCTTGTTTGCCTGTTTCCACAGATTAAGTAAACATTCCCAAGCCTATTCAGAAATAAAGTATTCCCATTTACACAAGCCATCATTCTGAATTTGGACTAGTAACTCATCACAGCAAAGGTTAAGGACTTTGTTCCCAAAATGTCTAACATCTACCCCTCTGTTCAAGAAGGGAGGTACTGGTGTTCAAGAACATCACATGCCTTTCCATGTATATTCCAAATATCTATGGCAAATTAGGCAACCAAAATCACAGAAGATACTGAAAAAATGTAAGGCTTCAGCATCTAAAATGGACAGGGAGGATGAAAGGAGGAGGATGGGAGAGAGCTTTCCAGGACAAAATGCCAAGATCATCACCGAAAACTTTGCTCTAGGCATAGCTTGTGCTATACTTATTTTGTCCTGGATACATCTTCCATTCAAAGACAGCTAGGGCAGTCTCTTAACTACAACAAACTTTTCTTCAGAACATTTTTCTGTTTCTTCCTCCTTCTTCTTTCTTCCACGCCCAAGATCACTAAACAAGAATTCTATTCACCAAGAGTGAATTGCAGGGGAAATAAAGCATAAGAAAATAGAAAATAACTACTAGCTTTCAGTCACACTTAAGTATAAGCACCATATAATGTGGTGGGAAACCATTTCTGGTTCTTAAGCTATACCTACAGCACTTATGAGAAACACAGCTTTCATCTCATTCTCTAACTACATTATAAAAATTGCGTCTGGAATACAGAAACTTGGGTGGACAACAGCTTCTCTTCTACAAGAGCTCACAGGCTAACCTAGAATGTCTTCATAAGCTCTATAAACAAAGCATCATCCCTCTCCAGCCTACCTTCTTTTTCTCTGCGTTTTCTTTGTCCTCAATGTCCCACTGCCAAACACTTTCCACATCAAAATCAAAAGGTCCTCTTCTTGTCTTATAACTATTACCATGATGGTCATCAGCCTTCAACTCTCTGTGAATCATATAATCTGGTAAAGAGGAAACATAGCTCTTGCAGGCAAAGATTTAACACTTGTTTGTACAAGAACTACATATATTGCACTTCAGTACAAAAGTATTCTGAAACATTAAGAGTTGAAGAGAGAAACCAACAAGTAATGTGGGGTCTCAGGAGACTTGCTTTGGCTCAGCAGTCACTGGGGGACTGGAGCAGTGTGATTACCTGTCAGGTGCGACATATGCTGCTGGAGAGGACTTCATTGTCACCGGAGTGTAGTGCTTCCATAGGTCTTAAGAGAAAAAGGCGAGACACTACTTTACTGACTTCTTATCTAGTTGCAAGAGCATTACCTCTGTTTTCAGGTAGCTGTTTTATCAGGAAGAGGTGCTTGCTTTATTCAGTAAGGAGCACTTGTCTCCCCTGATAAAACAGTCAGAACCTTGCAGCATTGCATTCCACTTGTACCTTGTTTTTCTTGCTCTAAATGCTTTCACACATTTCTACCAGTCTTAATTCATACTTCTGGATTTGTCACCCTGCTCTAAGTGTGCGTGCAAGCCATCTGCTCAACCTCCTCAAACATCCTCCTGTGATAAAGGAAATAACAAAACCGTGGATCACCTTCGTACAAGAAGAGAAAACGTACTGCGTGATAACAGATCATGTGTTATCACAAAACAACACTTTACAAACCTCTACGAAGTTTTCTGATGATGCTTTTTAGTGACAACATCATTTTCACCAGATCGCTACCCAAGTAGCCTAAGCAAAAATTGTAAAGACCTCACTCGCGCAGCTACACCATCATCATCTACTTAGATCACATGCAGTGTAAAACAACACATTTTGCTAAAAGTACCTATACACAATAGACTGCAAGGACATCTTGACACTCTTACATCACATTTTCAAGCACTCACTTTTTCCACAGGTTAATTTCAAAACTCCAAGAGGATTCTTATGTAGTATCTATGAGCACTTTCTACCACCACGCTCAAGCAAAGCCAAAGAAAACAAAGGAAAAACAAGCGAGACAGACGCTCACCAGGTCAGCCTCCTTGCTTTGCCAGCCTGTAGTAAGCTGAATCGGTCTCTTTGATCCACTTCTCTTTGATCCTCTTCCTGCAGCACCCAGACAGCACTTCATGAGGATCTTTTGCAAGGTCACCGAGACCCACAATCTGGGATGTTGGAGGAAGTGGGCTCTTCAAGGACTTCTCTTGCTGTTTCAGTGGCATGTGGTATGACCGTTTTGCGATACTGGAAAAGAAGATACTTATGGTAAAAGTTAACTGCTAGCATCCCTTTTTAAGGCAATTAGCAAATTGAGCCCACCTGAAACTTGAGCAACGTGCTGCATTTCAGCTTGGAGACTGACAAGGCTTGCTTATTCTGCGGGATACAGGACATGTAACTTCTAGAGGATCACATGCAACAAGGGAACACCTTAGTTTCAGTTTTGAAACAGCATTCAAGTTTTCACATAAAGTGTTCTAATACTGGGGATTGTGCATCTTCATACAGAAAACTATTTCCAAGGACACCAAGAGCAGCGAGAGGCACAGAAGACCGCAGGAAACACTTAAGCCTCTGGTTCCCTTTCCTCCTCACACATTAACAAAAGCAAAGATAGCACCTGTTCGTTTGCATGTCTCTATTTGTAAAACCACCAAACCCAATCCTCAAACCGCCACTTTCACAAATAAAAATCAAAACCACCCAATGCCCTACCTTCGATACATTACTTTCTCAACTTCTAGCGACGAAAACCAAAATGTAAATAAATCCTCATTAATGGGAAGATGGAGTGGCAGACAAGGAAGAAAAAGGCAGTTTAAGGAATTATGCCATGAAAGATGCACAGGACACTAACTGAAGTAACTCCCTTTCATAGGCGTAAGGAAAATATCTTATGGCAGGCAGCCTCCTAAGGAGCTTTTAGGAACACACAAATGTTTGCCATGATGAAACTCAGCTCCGAGGAACAACAACCCAAAGCACCTGCTCTCCCCGGTACCAGGGGCAAAGAAACATTAAACCACCCTCGCTGTCACTTCACTAATTGGTCCATCAAAAACCGCATCACCTGATGGTCCCAAATGCTCTTTATTTGCACTTTGATGGGTTGCCACTCTCTTGGCTTCCTACCGCATGCTATAGCTTAAGATTAAAACTCAAGATTTTCTCTAAAAGGGATCAGTAACCCCAGTCGAACAGGCTGAACTCTACTGGGCTTCACCTAGAGGACAGTGTTTTGGAGTGCTTTTTTCTGCCTGCCATCTTCTAGATCTCTGCCAAAGGAGGGAACGCCATCATTCAGAGTGCAGGAGAACACCACGTATGCAAGGGCGTTTAAAGCTCAGCCAGTATCTGAGGAAAGTCAGTGAGGTGGGAACCGGCCAGCGAAGAAAGAAACCCTGAGGGTGGCACTCTCCCAGCAGCCCTAAATGAAGGCCAGCGAGCGGCTGAGATCTTCCCAGCGTCCATCCGAACGGGAAGCTCTTCGCCTGGCGACGAGAAAAACGCTCCTGCCCTCCCACTTGGCTTCAGTAAGCGCCTGAAGCAGCTCGGCAGGTCCCTGGAGCCTGACGGAAAGCCCGCTCGGCCGCGGCCCGGCCTCTCTCCCGGCACGGAGCGGCTG